>NC_045976.1:40170245-40244893 GCF_010909765.2 Amblyraja radiata
GTGTTGTGTCTATGTGGCAAGATGCCGTCCTTGGGATTGTGTAAGATTTTTTTTGTCGAGTTGATCAAGCTGAATAGCCTTTGTACAGCTAAGTTTTATGTGAATTGTTACACCAGAACAGACAGGAATTCGGGGTTTGTGAATGGACTTTAAAAAAAAGTTGGAAACCTTGGCACTTTTGACAAGAGTAGAGAGCTGTTCAGCTCCTATATGGAGAGAGTAAACATGTTTTTCACGACAAACAACATAATGGAGATTAGTGGTGAAGGAGAGGTAGTGACTGAAACAAATAAGGCCGTTTGCGAATGTATGAAAGCGATTCTGCTCACGGAGATCGGTCCTGAAGTGTACGGCACACTCGTGAATCTCCTTGCGCCCATAGAGGCAAAAGTCATGCCATTCAATGACACCATGAAGAAGTTGGAGGAGTACTTCTACCCAAAGCCTCTGGAAATTGCAGAAAGCTATAAATTTGGCACTAGAAACCAGAAGCAGAATGAGACAATCAATGAGTACATTGTTGCCTTGAAAAACGTAACTTTGCACTGTAACTTTATCGGACGCACACTACGCGATAGATTTGTTTGTTGTCGAGTGGATGAACGAATTCAGTTGAAACTCATGAACACTCCAGATCTTACATTCGAGAAAGCATGCAACATTGCTACCACAATGGTGATGGCATCAAAGAATGCTCGCGAGTTTCGTCCACTGCAGTGGCTGTTTACAGTCACAAGGCAGTGCCTAGGGCCAAACCAAGAGGCACTAAACCAAACAAAGTATGGCGGGGAGCCGAGTTCAGCCAGTTGTTATCGTTGCAACGGTAATCAGTCATCCCAATTTTGCCAGTTCCAAATGGCCAAGTGTTATAACTGCCAGAAGAAAGGCCATATCGCCTCAGCATGTCGGGCCAAGCTTAAAACAGGAATGCAACAATCTGCGGGAATCAAGTGACAACACCAGAGAGGAGTTCACAACTTGGAGATGAACCCAGATGGAAATGAAGTTGGGTTGTACACCATATATGCAACCAACGTCGATAAGCCTACAACCAGCCAAGGCAAGGACTTTCAAACTAAACTATTGATTAATGAACAGTTAATCGATATGTGTATTGACACGGTAGCAGATTGTTCGGTCATGAGCAGAGACCTGTACGAAACAAAGTTCCCACAGACACACCATTGTTTGAGAGTAAGGTCAAGCTGAGAACCTACTCGGGTGAAGTTTTGGAGACACGTGGACAAATGAACTGTAAAGTTCAGCATAAAGTTCAGTAACACTGCCCATCATAGTGGTCAGCTACAGAAATAAACCAACCCTCCTTGGAATGGATTGGCTGAGTAGAATAGAGTTAGACTGGAAGAACATTTTCAGCTTCGATTAGTCCAAATCAAGTCTTGAAAACATCAAAGCAAACATGCAAACATTTTTTGCTGACAACTCCACGGGAATAACAGGGTACTCTGCACACATTCGACTTAAGCAAGATGTGAGGCCTGTGTATTGTCGACCAAGACCTGTACCATATGCACTAAAGCAACAAGTGGAGGAAGAACCCGACAGGTTACAGCGGAACGGAGTACTCGTGAAGACAGACCAGAGTAACTGGGCAACGCCAATTGTGACCGTACCCAAGGCCGACAAAACTGTTCGACTATGTGGTGATTACAAAGTCACAATCAACCAAGCCGTTGATGACGAACAATATCCGTTACGAACTTCGCAAGATCTATACGCAGAACAAGAGTCTTCACTAGGTACACAAAATTGCTGGAGAAACTCAGCTCCTTCGCTTCATAGATGCTGCTGCACCCGCTGAGTTTCTCCAGCAATTTTGTGTACCTTTGATCTTCCAGCATCTGCAGTTCCTTTTTGAACACCAAGAGTCTTCACTAAACTGGATTTGTCTCATGCTTACGCCCAACTCAATGTCGACAAGGAAAGTCAGCGATACTTGACTATCAACACACATAAGGGCTTGTATTCATATACAAAGCTGCCCTATGGTGTGAAATCCTCTCCAAAAAATGTTCCAGTCTGTCATGGACAAAATGTTACGAGGTATTCAGCACTGTGTGTGACCTACTGATATTCACAGAGGGCATGGTAGAACGTCTGGAAATCCTCGAGCAAGTTCTCACACAACTGAACTGCCACAATGTCAAACTGCGACAAAGTAAATGTACATTTGCGCAGTAGGAGGTGGTCTACCTTGGACTCAAATTAGCTGCCAACGGACTTCTCCCTGTGATACATAGATACATAGAAAATAGGTGCAGGAGTAGGCCATTCGGCCCTTCGAGCCTGCACCGCCATTCAATATGATCATGGCTGATCATCCAACTCAGTATCCTGTACCTGCCTTCTCTCCATACCCCCTGATCCCTTTAGCCAAAAGGGCCACATCTAACTCCCTCTTAAATATAGCCAATGAACTGGCCTCAACTACCCTCTGTGGCAGAGAGTTCCAGAGATTCACCACTCTCTGTGTGAAAAAGTTTCTTCTCATCTCGGTCCTAAAGAATTTCCCCCTTATCCTTAAGCTGTGACCCCTTGTCCTGGACTTCCCCAACATCGGGAACAATCTTCCTGCATCTAGCCTGTCCAACCCCATAAGAATTTTGTACGTTTCTATAAGATCCCCTCTCAATCTCCTAAATTCTAGCGAGTATAAGCCAAGTCTATCCAGTCTTTCTTCATATGAAAGTCCTGACATCCCAGGAATCAGTCTGGTGAACCTTCTCTGCACTCCCTCTATGGCTATAATGTCCTTCCTCAGATTTGGAGACCAAAACTGTACGCAATACTCCAGGTGTGGTCTCACCAAGACCCTGTACAACTGCAGTAGAACCTCCCTGCTCCTATACTCAAATCCTTTTGCTATGAAAGCTAACATACCATTCGCTTTCTTCACTGCCTGCTGCACCTGCATGCCCACTTTCAATGACTGGTGTACCATGACACCCAGGTCTCGCTGCATCTCCCCTTTTCCTAGTCGGCCACCATTTAGATAATAGTCTGCTTTCCTGTTTTTGCCACCAAAGTGGATAACCTCACACTTATCCACATTATACTGCATCTGCCAAACATTTGCCCACTCACCCAGCCTATCCAAGTCACCTTGAAGTGATGGCGAAAGTTGAAGCAATAATTAATGCTCCAAAACCCTACAATGTGTCAGAGCTACGATCTGGGGTGGTGCAGTTCTATGCACGATTCCTTCCAGATTTAGCATCTGTGCTAAAGCCACAGTTGCTAATGTTTCAAGTAAACCCCTCGGCCCAACATTGGTTTCGTTTAGAGAAACAGGGTGGAAACAGGCCCTTCGGCCCATCGAGTTCGCACTGACCAGCGATCCCCGCACACTGACACACTGAAGAAGGGTCACAACCAGAAATGTCACCCATTCCCTCCCTCCAGAGATGCTGCCTGTCCCGCTGAGTTACTCCAGCATTTTGTGTCTATCTTTGTATTCTTATACATAAGTCTATCCTCAGTTGAATCCAGCATCTACAGTTGCTTCCTACATGTATAAGAATACAAGCTCCTTCAATTGTGCCCTCCCTATCTAGTTACACACTGATGACTTAGTTTGCTATTCATGAACCCAGAAAGAAGTCTGTTAGTGCCGCCTTGTCAAGCAATGAAGGCATCTTTACTGAAAAGGTCATCTGTGTGAGCTGAACATATTATCTATGCCAGCTCTCTCTAGCTCTGCCGAACAAGTCCACAGCTTTAGCAATTAAATGAGATTTGGAAAAATAACATTCTATTCAACAGTATGTTGCATTTACATGTACAATCAGCAAATATCTTTCTGCAGTGAACATCATCAGCTCGTGCCAGCAATAGACATTGTGGTGAATTGGTGGTCGTTGTGGTCGTACGCAAGTCTTCTTTGGGTGAAAACGCACACACACTGTGACACACACACACTCACAATGGCACACACAGTGGCACACACACACACACGCACACACACACACACACACACACACACACACACACACACACACACACACACACACACACACACACACACACACACACACACACACACACAGTAACACACGCACACACCCACACACACAGTGACACACACACACACACAGTGACACACACACAGTGACACTCACAGTAACACAGTCACACACGCACACACACACACACACACACACACACACACACACACACACACACACACACACACACACACACACACACACAGTAACACACACAGTTACACACACACAGTCACTCACACACACATACGCACACACACACACATACACAGTGACACACACTCACACACACACACACATGCACACACACACACACACCCACACCCACACACACACACACACCCACACACACACACACACACACACACACACACACACACACACACACACACACACACACACACACACACACACACACAGTGACACACACACACACACACACACACACACACATACACAGTGACACACACATACACAGTGACACACACTCACACACACACACATGCACACACACACACACACACACACACATACACTCACACACACACTCACACACACACTCACACACACACACACACACACACACACACTCACACACACACTCACACACACACACTCACACACACACACACACCCACACACAGACAGTGACACACACACCACACTCAGATACATACACACACACACACACACACACAATTAATAGGTTTTACTACAGCAACAAGTTGGGCAGTAATGCTTCAATTGCTTTGGGGTTTAAACAGAATTGTTGGAATGAAGGTTGGCGTGCCTCTGCTAACGTGTAAATCTAATGGCCATCTTCGCTACACCACTCGCAGACGTGACATAACTTTTTTTTTAATCTATAAATTGTAATCTGTAAAACTAACATGCAAGTGGTAGAGACCTGAGTTGGATCCTGACCTCGAGCGCTGTCTGTGTGTAGTTTGCATGTTCTTCCCGTGACTGCTTGGATGCTCCCGATATCAAATGGGGCCAGCTTAGATGGGGTGCCTTGGTTAGCAGGGATGAGTTGGATTGGAAGGACCATTTCCCCTCTGTATGCCTTTATGATGGTCATGAGGTCAAGGTGCTGAGAGAATGGAGCAACTGGGCTTGTACACTCTGGAGTTTAGGATGAGAGGGGATCTCATTGAAACATATAAGATTATTAAAGGTTTGGACACGCTAGAGGCAGGAAACATGTTCCCGATGTTGGGGGAGTCCAGAACCAGGGGCCACAGTTTAAGAATAAGGAGTAATCAGTTTAGAACGGAGATGAGGAAACACTTTTTCACACAGAGAGTTGTGAGTCTGTGGAATTCTCTGCCTCAGAGGGCGGTGGAGGCTGGATCTCTGGATGCTTTCAAGAGAGAGCTAGATAGGGCTCTTAAAAATAGCAGAGTCAGGGGATATGGGGAGAAGGCAGGAACGGGGTACTGATTGGGGATGATCAGCCATGATCACATTGAATGGCGGTGCTGGCTCGAAGGGCCGAATGGCCTACTCCTGCACCTATTGTCTAATGTCTATTCATAGGGATGGTGCTGAATGAATGCAACAAGCCACCAATAAGGTGGTGGTAGAAATAGGTGACATTTCAACGTTTAGAAGACATACGAACAGGATCGTGGATTGGAAGTAAAGGAAGGGATGTGAGTTTGGGGGCAAGGAGGTCCTACTGCAGCTGTACAGGGCCCTAGTGAGACCACACCTGGAGTATTGTGTGCAGTTTTGGTCTCCTAATTTGAGGACGGACATTCTGGCTATTGAGGGAGTGCAGCGTAGGTTCACCAGGTTAATTCCCGGGATGGCAGGCTCGATATACGATGAAAGAATGGATCGACTGGGCTTATATTCACTAGAATGTAGAAGGATGAGAGGGTATCTGATAGAAACTTGTAAAATTCTTAAGGGATTGGACTTGCTAGGTGCATGAAAAATGTTCCCGATGTCGGGGGTGTCTGGAACCTGGAGGCACGGTTGAAGAATAAGGGGTCGGCCATTTAGGACTGAAATGAGAAAAAACTTTTTCACGTAGCGAGTTGTGACTCTGTGGAATTCTCTGCCACAGAAGGCAGTGGAGGCCGATTCACTGGATGGATTCAAGAGAGTTAGATACAGCTCTTAGGGCTAACGGAATCAAGGGATAAGGGGAAAAGCAGGAACGGGGTACCGATTCTGCATGATCAACTATGATCATCTCGAATGGCGATGCTGGCTCGAAGGGCCGAATGCATCCTATTTTCTATGTTTTTTATGTTTCTCTCCAGAGGCTGCAGCCGGTCCCGCTGAGTTACACCAGCATTTTGCGTCTATCTTTGTATTCTTATACATATGTCTACCTTCTGTTGAAACCAGCATCTGTCGTTGCTTCCTACATGTATAAGAATACTTGCTGTTTCAATTGTGCCCTCCCTATCTAGTTACACACTGATGACTTAGTTTGCTATTCACGAACCCAGAAAGAAGTCTGTTAGTGCCGCCTTGTCAAGCAATGAAGGCATCTTTACTGAAAAGGTCATCTGTGTGAGCTGAACACATTATCTATGCCAGCTCTCTCTAGCTCTGCCGAATAAGAAAATGTCTACAGCTTTAGCAATTAGATGGGATTTGGAAAAATAACATTCTATTCAACAGTATGTTGCATTTGTATGTACAATCAAGCCCTTATCGTGTATCTGTGCACCGTAAATGGCTCGATTGCAATCATGTGTTGTCTTTCCGCTGACTGGTTAGCCACGCAACAAAAGCTTTTCGCTGTACCTCGGTACACCTGATAATAAACGAACCTGTAAACTGCAACCTCGTGGAGACTCAAAAGGCTCAAATGACGGTGTCTTTATTGTACACATTACAAGTTTGGTACACACGCGTGTTTGGTACACGCTGAAACAAAGTACTTGTTGCTGCCGCAGAACACACCAGTTGACTGACAAACTCAAATTAAGTTGCTCCTGTAGTTGTAAGACGCACCCATTACATAGAAACATAGACAATAGGTACAGGAGGAGGCCATTTGGCCCTTCGAGCCAGCACCGCCATTCATTGTGATCATGGCTGATCGTCCCCTATCAATAACCCGTGCCTGCCTTCTCCCCATATCCCTCGACTCCACTAGCCCCTAGAGCTTTATCTAACTCTCTCTTAAATCCATCCAATGACTTGGCCTCCACTGCCCTCTGTGGCAGCGAATTCCACAAATTCACAACTCTCTGGGTGAAAAAGTTTTTTCTCACCTCAGTCTTAAATGGCCTCCCCTTTATTCTAAGACTGTGTGGCCCCTGGTTCTGGACTCGCCCAACATTGGGAACATTTTTCCTGCATCTAGCTTGTCCAGTCCTTTTATAATAGTAAGATTAAACGAGAACTTACCAGTTTGAAGTTTGATCTGTATTTTATGAGGAGTTACGATGAGGGTATTACGTGAAGAACCCGCTCAGTGCGCAGGCGCGGCATACTTCCAAGCAGCGGTGTGGAATCACAGATAGACACAGTTATTTTGAAGTAAACATAGTAAAGATAAGGAGACATCAATTTATTAGTTTGATCCATATTATGAGGGTGGGAGCGGAGGGCACGTAATCCCTCATCGTAACTCCTCATAAAATACAGATCAAACTTCAAACTGGTAAGTTCTCGTTTAATCTTACTATTTTACTTCGGAGTCACGTGAGTGACTACGTGAAGATTTCAAAGCTCTGTGATTTCAAACCGTGTAACAGTTTCATTTCAGTCACTGCCGAAGTTCTTGAGGGAGGAAGTGTTATCGTAATGAACCAATGAGTCTATTTGTAGAAAAACACAATGGTATTTTTTAAACAATAACAACAAAGAATTAAGTTGCTCCCCTGGGCTTAAATTAAATATTTGCAGTTCGTAAATCTTTACTGCAAATAAACCAGGTTTTGCCAACGGCTTATTATAAAATTTCTGAACGGTCTTTTCCCTTCCCACCATCCTGCTGTAGCCAGGATGTGGTCTATAGGCATGTCCATTCTTTAGCCGTCGACATGGATGCTGCCCTGGTGGAATAAAATTTGTACATGTTAGTGTTTATCCCAGCAGTTTCTAGCACCTGCTTGAGCCATCTCGCAATGGTTTGGCTCGTACCCCACCATAAGGTTTTTGTGACTGACCCACAAGGCTTTTCATCTCCCTCGAATATTCTGGTTGTGTCTATGTAGGATAGTAGGTGGGTCATGGCACATAACCGTGGTTCTGGTGGGTAAGCCACGACTGGATTAGGTGTTCCTGGTCTGCTCTGTTTGACCAGTCGCTGGATAACGACAGATCTGGTCTGGAGCTGTGATCATGTTGTCCAGTCGCAATAGGTGTAGTGACTGGACCCTCTGAGCGGATACAAGTGCCATCAACATGAGCGTCTTTAGTGTTGCGTGCTCGAGGCCGGGGGATCTGGCTGGTGGCCATTCCCTGAGATATGTCAGGACCACACTGATATCCCAAATATGGGTATACCTGGGCTTAGGGCTTGATATTGTAAATGCCCTTCATCAGTTTTACCACCAGTGGATGGGATCCCATCGCCTGTTGTCCTGGCGCTGGTTTGAGATAAGCAGAAAGAGCACTCTGCGCTGTGTTGATGGCACTGTAGCTGATCCCTACATCGTGGTGTAGATAGGCCAGGAACTCCAGTATGTTGGTGGCTGTAGCTGTTGCGTATGTTGTCCCTGTTTCCTGGCAGTACTTCTCCCTTTTTTGATGCTGGTTAAGTACTGCCTCTTGGTGGATGTTCGAAGGGATGCCGACATGGTGGTGATGGTTTGTTTGGACAATCCCAGTTCCAGGTAAGGTCTGTTCAAACTTGCAACCCAGGCGTTTAATTTTCTTATGGCATGGGTGTTTAGCTTACCTGGTAGGTAAGTAGCTGATAGCCAAATATGTCTTTCGACACACCATTGCCAAATCATGTTGACCAATTTGTCGCATGATAATGATTTTATGCCACCCATATGGTTAATATAAGCCATCACCGTAGTATTTATCAATTTGTAACCGAACATGCAAGTGCTGCATATTAGATACCTATGCTTTTAAACCATAAAAGGCGCCCAACATCTCTAGATAGTTAATGCCCAGTGTAAGTAGTAATGATGACTCTAGGTTAGTCCATCTACCACTTGTGCTGGATATGGAGTTAGTCGCTCCCCAGCCTTGAGCACTGGCATCTGTTTGAGTAACTAAAGTAGGGTTAGTGATAAAGATAGGGCTGAAACTATGCCAAACGTTTTCTGCCCACCACTGTAGCTCTGATATTGCTTCAGTGGGTAAGTTCATGACACGATCATAGTGACCTGTATGTCGTTTTATTGCCCGTACCTTTGCTCTCTGTAAATTTTTTGATAGTGCAAAGGTCCGAATTGTGTAGCCGGAAATGCTGCTACCATTTCCCCAATTACTCTTGCTACTTGTCGAATAGTTGGTCGCTCGTTGACCATTAATTTGTTGCATGATTGTGCTAATTCAACCATTTTTGCCTTTGGCAAGGTAACAGTCATATGGACTGAGTTAATTGTGAAGCCCAGGTAGTCCATGATAGTGGATGGCTTCAACTTAGATTTATCTGGATGTAGGACGAACCCCAGAGTTTCGAGGAGCTGTTTTGTAGCTGATACTGCTGCCACAGCCAATTCCATAGTTTTCCCTACTATCAGAATATCCTCCAGATATGCCATGACAATATGTTTTTGTTTTCTTAGTATTGCCATGGCTGGGTTCAATATTTTGGTGAATAATCTTGGGCTGAAGTTAGCCCATAGGGCAATGCTTTGTACCATCCAGATAAATTTTAGGTATCTGCGATGATCCTTGTATATGGGTACTAGATAGTAAGCATCTTTAAGATAAATGCTTGCCATGAAGTGTCCTTTGGAATTCAGTTGTTTGGCAGTAACATATGTCTCCATTTTGAAATGTATATACTTAACAAATTTGTTTAGTGATGTTAAGTCAATGATGATGCGACAGCCACCATCTTTTTTGGTTTTAGTGAATATATTCGATACAATTTCCAAAGGTTCATGTTTGGTCTTTTCGATGACCCCCTTTGGTTAAGTCTCACCAGTTCAGTTTGTCCCTCACGTTTCTCTTTGACGGAGGGAGAAATACCCTTTGGGCCATTGTTGAACTGGCGGCGTTTTTTCTGACATGAATTGTATTTTATATCCTGTAATGTTGTTGAGTATATACTTGTCACTCGTGACCATACCCCATGCTTCTTTAAACAAGTGTAATCTCCCCCCTGTTAGTAAAGCACCCTTATTCTCTATATGCTGGTAGGGACAAGACCCACCTACCTCCATGGTTATTGGCGATTCTGTTTCTTCATTTTCCTGAAGATTTTGTTCTGACGTGCTGGCGATGTTGGGGGGGGGAGGCGCATTTCCCAGAGGGTCCGCTGCGGGCCCTGATCTAAAAGATCTTTGGGGATAATGTGCGGACCCCAAGCGTTCACCAGTCCCATATTGCGGACGTCGACTGGTGGATGCCGTGGGGTGCTGCCGCTTGGGTATCGGAGGTCTTGGTTTGCTCGTCCCGGGGCCTGCCCTCATTAGGCCGAAGGTTTTTGATGCTTCCTGCATCTCCTTCAGTTTTGTATTGAAATCTTTCCCAAATAGCAGCGCGTCCGTCTCCGCAGCTGGGGCTTTACACAAGCCAGCAAATTTGGGATTGAGGGCAGGTCTTATGTTTCCCTCCGGAGATTGTTGATCTCAAATTGTGTGGTACACATTAATGCCAGCAAATCCTGCTGGCAGGTATCCATCTCCGTGCTCTCCACGGAACGAGCAAAGGCTGTGATGGCCGACGTCAGGAGCCTTAGGATCCGCTGTAGCTTGAGTTCTTGGGTCCGGATGTGTGACCCACATGCCCCCAGATTTGGCTGTGGACACTTTTTACTTTGAGGGCCTCACAGTTTTCTGGTGCTGTGTGTTGTTTCAGCACCTCAGCGAGCACCTTTTCCAGTAATGGTTGATGCTGGCCGCCATTCTTGGTTCCAGCGGTGCTCCAGCCCGTGGGGTTGCTACAAGCGGTCCATCACACCCAACAGCTCTTCATGTTCCTGCACCCCTGGCATACTCCCGATTTCGTCCGCCTGCCCCTGTTCCAGACCAGCCCAGCCCTGGTCACCAATGCTAGCCTCCAGTAATGATGGAGCAGAGGGCAGTGCATGAAGCACTGTGGAGGGGGTGCCTGACCTCCCTCCGCGAGAGCGCTCTTTCTGCGCATCTCGCTGGAGCTGCTCCAATTGCTGTTGGATGCAGCTCAGGCGGCTGTCTCTCCTCCATTTAGGTGGAGACATGTCCCTGTCCGATGAATCGGACGCCACCGGCCGGATGCCTGTTCGGATGGCTAGACATCCAGCCCGCAGTTCAGGCACTAGCGGGACTGGGCTCGGCGCGGTGATGGGGATAGCGGGGCGACCGGTAATTGTTCCTACCGCCTGTTGCTGCCCCCCCTGCAATGGAACGCTCCTCCGCTGGAGTCGAGCGGGGGACAGGTTCTTCTGGAGCTTTTGTGCCTTGTAGTAGCGAGAGCGCCCCTCAAGCAGCGCGTCTCGCAGGCACCTGCTCCGTGAGCCGCTCCAGCGGCTCAGGCGGCTCTCTCTCCCCCCGTGTGGGTGGAGAGACGTCCCGTCCGACATCGGGAACACCTGCCGGATGCCTCTCGAGTGGCTATGCATCCAGCCCGCTGCTCAGGTACTAGCGGGCTGGCCTCGGCACGGTGTCGGGGAATTATGGAACACCGGGTCGCTCCTACCGCCTGTTGCTGCCCCCCTCCCCGACGGGAATACGTTCCTCCTTGAACGGGGGACAGTTTTGTTCCAGAGCCTTTTTCTCTGCCTGTAAAAAACACAAGCAGAAAAAGGCTCACCTGTAAAAGAAAACCCGACCTCAGGGTACTCACCTGACGGTCCGGTTCATTCTGTAGCGGGAGAGCCTAACTCCCGTGGCAGCCGATGTTGCACTGCTGGCGTAATGCCGCGCCTGCGCACTGAGCGGGTTCTTCACGTAGTCACTCACGTGACTCCGAAGTAAAATTGTATATGTTTCTATAAGAGACCCCCTCGTCCTTCTAAACTCCAGTGAATACAAGCCCAGTCTTTTCAATCTTTCCCCATTAACTAATGACATTCCCCCACCCCCCCAACTCCCACCAAGCGCAGTCACGTGAATGGTCCAGCTCTGGTGACGAGGGTTCGATCAGTAAGTGGCTTGACCACCAGATGGCGCCACAACCTCTGAACTCTGAAAGTACTGAAAGAACCTCTAAACTCTGAACTCGAGTATATAGACTTGGGGACACGAGGGTTCTGTCTGTGCACTATTATTGGTTGTATTGAATATTGTCTATTTTTATGGTATTTACAGAATACTCAATTCACTGTGGAGGAAGGAACTGCAGATGCTGGTTTAAACTGGAGATAGACACAAAAAGCTGGAGTAACTCAGCGGGACGGGCAGCATCTCTGGAGAGAAGGAATGGGTGACGTTTCAGGTCGAGACCCTTCTTCAATCCAATTTGATGTTGCTGTATTGTCACCTGTACTTGCAAACATTAAGGTCTAAACAGTGTAGTTGACTTCAGTTGCAGTACATCGCAACGACCACAGTGCGGCAAATGTCACCGCCAAATCCCTGATAGTCGCCGGATTCTTCTTGCAGGTTGACATTGTATTTCTAGTTATGATCTAGTTTAGTTTAGTTTTTTTTCAGTTTTAGAGTTTACAGCACGGAAACAGGCCCTTCGGCCCACCGCGTCAGCCCTGGCCAGCGATCCCCGCACACTAACACTATCCTACACACACTCGGGACAATTTACATTTATACCGAAGCCAATTGACCTACAAACCTGTACGGCTTTGGAGTGTGGGAGGAAACCCGAGCACCCGGAGGAAAACCCACGCAGGTCACGGGGAGAACGTGCAAACTCCGCGCAGGCAGCACACGTAGTCGGGATGGAACCCGGGTCCCTGGCGCTGTGAGGTAGCGGCTTTACCGCTGCGCCGCCGTTCTTGAGTACAGTATGGAAACAGGCCCTTTGGCCCACAGAGTCCACACTGTCCATCGATCGCCCGTCGTTCGGCCCAGCAGCCAGGCTGGCTGGGAGAGGGGAGGCCGCCGGGCCCAGCCCCTGCTCATCCCGTGGACCGGGAAACAGAGAGGGGGAGGAGGGAGATGGCGACGGTGGTGGTCGCTGGTCAAGGGCCCGGCGAGGAGAGGAACTGGGGGGGGGTTTATATTCCGTGCCCTCGATTCCTCCCCCCCCCCCCCCCCACTCCCCGGGTACAAGGGAAGTGAAGAGGGGCCGGGCGAGGAGAGGGACGAAGGTTCACGGGATGACCGTGATGGAAACGATGGCTGCAACGGGCCTTTGTGGCCAACTACCGCGAAATGGAACCAAAATGGCGCCCCTTGCATCTCGGCTCAGTGGACTCTCATGTACATTCCGTACTAACTGGGGCGATTGCTCTTACGGGTAGGAAGGAACTGGTTTAAACCGAAGATAGGCGCAAAAAGCTGGAGTAACTCAGCGGGACGGGCAACATCTCTGGAGAGAAGGAATGGGTGATGTTCAAAGGTTCAAAGGTTCAAAGGTTGATTTATTGTCACATACACCTAGATGTAGTGAAATTCCTTTTGCCAATGCAGCACATAAAAAAGAATACAGACATAACAATAATAAATAGCTTTAACATAAAAACATCCCCCCACAATGGTTCCCATTATGGGGGAAGGCACAAAGTCCAGTCCCATCCCCAATGTCCACCCATAGTCGGGCCTATTGAGGCCTCCACAGATGCCTCTACGGAGGCCCGATGTTCCAGGCCATCGGGTCGAGATTTGAGATCTGAGTCTGACTAAGGGTCTCGACCCAAAATGTCACCCATTCCTCTCTCCAGAGATGCTGCCTGTTCCGCTGAGTTACTCCAGTTGTTTGCGTCTATCTTCAACCTGTATGTACAGTGTATAAATATATATGTGTATATGTATATATATACAATCTGAACATTATTTTTTCTCGTTTATTATATTGTTAACCGTGTACTATGTTTATATACTCTGTTGTGCTGCTGCAAGTAAGAATTTCATTGTTCTGCATGGGACATAAGACAATATAACACTTTTGGCTTTTCTCATCAAGCTTTTCTCAGGAGGTTGACCTTCCTTCCTGGCCTCGCTACAATGTATGCCCACCCTGGCACGGTGGCCCAGCGGTAGAGTTGCTGCCTCACAGCGCCAGAGACCCGGGTTCGATACTGACTACGGGTGCTGTCTGTACGGAGTTTGTACGTTCTCCCCGTGACCTGCGTGGGTTTTTCTCCGGGTGCTCCGGTTTCCTCCCACACTCCAAAGATGTGCACAGGTGTGTGTGTTAATTGGCTTCAGTAAAACATTGCAAAATTGTCCCTAGTGTGTAGGATAGTGCTAAAGGACAATAGACAATAGACAATAGGTGCAGGAGTAGGCCATTCCGCCCTTCCAGCCAGCACCGCCATTTAATGTGATCATGGCTGATCATCCCAAATCAGTACCCCATTCCTGCCTTCTCCCCATATCCCCTGACTCCGCTATCTTTAAGAGCCCTATCTGGCTCTCTCTTGAAAGTATCCAGAGAACCGGCCTCCACCGCCCTCTGAGGCAGAGAATTCCACAGGCTCACAACTCTCTGTGTGAAAAACGTTCTCATCTCCGTTCTAAATGGCCTACCCCTTATTCTTAAACTGTGGCCCCTGGTTCTGGACTCCCCCAACATCGGGAACATGTTTCCTGCCTCTCGCGTGTCCAAACCATTAATGATCTTATATGTTTCAATAAGATTCCCTCTCATCCTTCTAAATTCCAGAGTACACAAACTCAGCCGCTCCATTCTCTCAGCATATGACAGTCCCGCCATCCTGGGAATAAACCTTGTAAACATTCGCTGCACTCCCTCAATAGCAAGAATGTCTTTCCTCAAATTAGAGGACCAAAACTGCACACAATACTCCAGGTGTGGTCTCACCAGGGCCCTGTACAACTGCAGAAGGACCTCTTTGCTCCTATACTCAACTCCTCTTGTTATAAAGGCCAACATGCCATTGGCTTTCTTCACTGCCTGCTGTACCTGTATGCTTACTTTAATTGACTGATGAACAAGGACCCTCAGATCCCGTTGTACTTCCCCTTTTCCCAACTTGACACCATTTAGATCATAATTGGCCTAACTGCTTTTGCCACCAAATATGCGGGGATCGCTGGTGGGAGCGGACTTGTTGGTCCGAAGGGCCTGTTTCCGCGCTGTATCTCTAAACTAAACTAAACTAAACTCAACTACAGATTGAGTGAGTTCTGTAAATCGTTCTCAAATCCAGAGGGGCAGCTTTTTCACACTGAGGGTGGTGGGTGTATGGAACGAGCTGCCAGAGGAGGTAGTTGAGGCTGGGACTATGACAACATTTAAAATAGATTCGGACAGATACATGGATTAGGAAAGGTTCAGAAGGAAGACACAAAGTGCCGGAGTAACTGAGCAGGTGTGGCAGCATCTCTGGAGAACATGGACTGGTGACGTTTCGAGTCTGAGAATCAAATACACAGGACAAGATGTTAAGAAGTCCCTTGTGCCAATAGGTGGGGAGCATTTCACGACATCCGTTGATTGTTGAGAGTGGTAGACGCTCAACATCGGTGGGGGGCGGGGGGGGGGGGGGGATACGTATATCTTGGCCTGGGTAACCTTCAGGACAGTTGGGCACAGGACACATCATCAGTAGTGTACCCTTGCATCACTGGGTGTATCGGCCTTTTAACACTATACACCCTCCACAAGGGCGGCCCGCTGCAGGATGATCAGATTAAATTTCAGAAAGGTCTTGGGCAAAACGTGGGCAGGTGGGACTGGCGTAGATGGGACAGTTTGGTTGGCGTGCACTTTGAGCCGAAGGGCCTGTGTCCATACTGTACATAGAAACATAGAAACATAGAAATTAGGTGCAGGAGTAGGCCATTCGTCCCTTCGAGCCTGCACCGCCATTCAATATGATCATGGCTGATCATCCAACTCAGTATCCCGTACCTGCCTTCTCTCCATACCCCCTGATCCCCTTTAGCCACAAGGGCCACATCTAACTCCCTCTTAAATATAGCCAATGAACTGGCCTCGACTACCCTCTGTGGCAGAGAGTTCCAGAGATTCACCACTCTCTGTGTGAAAAAAGTTCTTCTCATCTCGGTTTTAAAGGATTTCCCCCTTATCCTTAAGCTGTGACCCCTTGTCCTGGACTTCCCCAACATCGGGAACAATCTTCCTGCATCTAGCCTGTCCAACCCCTTAAGAATTTTGTAAGTTTCTATAAGATCCCCTCTCAATCTCCTAAATTCTAGAGAGCATAAACCAAGTCTATCCAGTCTTTCTTCATAAGACAGTCCTGACATCCCAGGAATCAGTCTGGTGAACCTTCTCTGCACTCCCTCTAGGGCAATAATGTCCTTCCTCAGATTTGGAGACCAAAACTGTACGCAATACTCCAGGTGTGGTCTCACCAAGACCCTGTACAACTGCAGTAGAACCTCCCTGCTCCTATACTCAAATCCTTTTGCTATGAAAGCTAACATACCATTCGCTTTCTTCACTGCCTGCTGCACCTGCATGCCCACTTTCAATGACTGGTGTACCATGACACCCAGGTCTCGCTGCATCTCCCCTTCTATGAGTCGCTAACTCTGTCGCTTGCAACTCTCAGTGTGTGTTGTACACTGGCAATGTTGCAACACCAGGGGGCAGTGCTGGACTGCTTGTAGCAACAGTACCCCCATTGAAACAGCATCTGACGAACCTCCACGAAGGACATTAAAAACACTTGTACATTAAAAAGGACGATGAATGGTGAACGAGCTAAGGATTAGAATGTGTCGGAAGGGTCAGTCACTAGGCTACAATGGGAGTTATAGTGCACCTGGGTTTTGAAAATTCATTGATAAAAGCATCCCAGCAACATCGAAACGTAGAAAATATGTGCAGGAGTAGGCCATTCGGCCCATCGAACCAGCACGGACATTCAATAAGACCATGGTAGATCATCCAGAATCAGTGCCCCGTTCCTGCTTTCTCCCCATATCCCTTGATTCCTTTAGACCCAAGAACTATATCTCTCTTGAATACATCAAGAATTTACAGTTCAGTTTAGTTTAGCTTAGTTTAGTTTAGAGACACAAGCCCTTCTGCCCACCGAGTGCGTGCCGACCAGCGATCCCCGCACGCTAGCACGATCCTACACACACTCGAAACAATTCACAATTACACCGAAGCCAATTGACGTGCAAACCTGTAGGTCTTTGGAGTGTGGGAGGAAACCGGAGCACCCGGAGAAAAACCCACGAGGTCACAGGGAGAAGGTACAAACTCCGTACGGACAGGGGCGTCAAAGCAGTGCACTGGGACCCCGACACTTGCAGTATCAAATGTGCCGCCATGCACTTGCGATGTTCCTCTCCGTTCTCATGTTCTACAATAACATTCTACGATACATAGGTTAGCGTGGGGCCCCTATACTCGTGGGGACCCGGGCAACTGCCCAGCATGCCCATGTGTTAAGACAGCCCTGCGTACAGACAGCACGCGTAGTCAGGACCTGTGTCTCTGGCGCTGTAAGGCAGCAACTCTCCGTGCCTGACCCAGTTGATAGGAATATTCAAGTCAAGTCACATTTATTTATATAGCACATTTAAAAAACAACTCTCGTTGACCAAAGTGCCTTAAAACTTGTTATAAGAATAGTATACACAAACAAACTACATACATATATACATACAGCCCTCGCTCAGTGGACGTCAGGAAAGGCTTGGGAGTATAGATAAGTTTTTAGTCTTGACTTAAAGGAGTCGATGGAGTTCTGATGGGAAGGGGGAAGCTGTTCCACAGTCTAGGAGCTGCAATCGCAAAGGCCCGGTCACCCCTGAGCTTATGCCTAGACCGCGGGATGTTCAGCAACCCCAAGTCGGCCGATCTGAGGGACATTGGAGGGAATATTGAGGACAATTCTCCCTCCAAGTGAAAGGGAATTCAAAAGGAGACTGGTGTTAAGTTTCAGTTCAATTTAGTTCCGTTTATTATCTCGTGTACCAAAGCCATTTCTTCCCCTTTGTCATCAGCATTCTAAACGGTCCTTCCGTCAGCTAAGGTCCAGCCCGACTCTCCATACCGACCTCGTGTGGACATTGGACATAGAGAATAGGTGCAGGAGTAGGCCATTCGGCCTTTCGAGCCAGCACCGCCATTCAGTATGATCATGGCTGATCATCCACAATCAGTACCCCGTTCCTGCCTTCTCCCCATATCCCTTGATTCCGTTAGCCCCAAGAGCTACATCTAACGCCTTCACTCAGTCATTTCTACACATATTTCTGTTCCTTCACACTATCAGAACTGGGCATCCTCGCTTGCATTTCCTCCACTTTCCCCCTAAGAGTAAGTGCGATGCAACGGGTGGAGTTCTGCCCCGCCAGGTTCGATCCCCGCCACGGGTGCTGTCCGCGTGTGGAGTTAGCGTTATCTCCCTTTCACCGCGCGGTAAACTGAACCACACGCTCTGTGTTTAAGAAAGAACTGCAGATGCTGGAAAAATCGAAGGTAGACAAAAATGCTGGAGAAACTCAGCGGGTGAGGCAGCATCTATGGAGCGAAGGAGACCATCGGATATGTAAGTATCTGTTGAGTCTGAAGAAGGGTCTCGACCCAAAACGTCACCTATTCCTTCGCTCCATAGATGCTGCCTCACCCGCTGAGTTTCTCCAGCATTTTTGTCTACCTTACACGCTTTGTGTTGTGTTTTGTGCAAGAACATGGCGTAGCGGTAGAGTTGCTGCCTTACAGCGCTTTCAGCGCCGGAGACCCGGGTTCGTGCCCAACTACGAGTGCTGTCTGTACGGAGTTTGTACGTTTTCCCCATGACCTGCGTGGGTTTTCTCCAAGATCTTCGGTTTCCTCCCACACTCCAAAGACGTACAGGTTTGTAGGTTAATTGGCTTGGTGTAAATGTAAAATTGTCCCTAGCGTGTGTAGGATAGTGTTAAACCCCTGTCCCACGGTACGAGTTCATTCCAAGAGCTCTCCCCAGTTTGCCCTGAGTCGAACTCGGAGATTTACGGTAATGGCCGCTCGTCGGTACTCGGGGCTCTCGTGGACATTTTTCATCATGTTGAAAAATCTTCACCAGTCTTCCCGTGCTTACCTGCCGTTAGCGAGTCTTCCCGAGTCCCTGCCGTTAGCGTTACGAGCCGCTTAGAGACGTCCCCGAGCTCCGACGTACCCGCTAAGTTCATTCTCCGTGCTTACCACGAGTTTGATTTTTTTTTTAAACTCGGGAGAGCTCTTGGAATGAACTCGTACAGTGGGACAGGGCTATCAGTGTGCGGGGATCGCTGGTCGGCGCGGACTCGGCGTGAAAAAGGGCCTGTTTCCGCGCTGTGTCTCTAAACTGAACTCAACTAAACTAAAATGTCGGCTTGCTTCTGTCGGGTTACAGATGTGTTATTTATGTCCCGTTGCACGTCATTAACAAATTGGCACAGAGTCCCATCTTCACGATCGGAATTCCATCGCCATTACCTTTCAGTTATCACATCAAAAGTCTCTCTACCAATGCAAGGCATTGTTTACAACAGAAGCATGTCTCCAAAGGAGATAACGTTAATTTATTTCAACATATATTTCTTGGCTTATACCTTTCTGGTGCCAGGGAACGATTTTATACCTGTTGGCATAGCTTCAGTTGCATCTGGACATTCCAAATGCAAGCAGATAAAGGGCCTGTCCCACATACGCGACTTTTTCGGCGACTGGCGGCACCCGTCATGGGTCGCTGCAGGTCGCCGAACGTTTTCAACATGTTGAGAATCCAGCGGCGACCAGAACAAGGTACGACTCTTTGTGCGACTACTCACGACCGTACAGGCTTCACCCCGCGACATGTCGCCTGTACGGTCGTGAGTCGTCTCCTCAGTCGTCCAAAGAGTCGTAGCGTCTTTCTGGTCGCCGCTGGATTTTCAACACGTTGAAACTTTTCGGCGACTTCCAACAACCTATGACGGGCGCCGGCAGTTGCCGAAAAAGTCGCGTATGTGGGACAGGCCCATTAGAGTCATAGAGTGATACAGTGTGGAAACATTCCCTTCAGCCCAACCTGCCCACACTGACCAACATGTCCCCAGCTACACTAGTCCCACCTGCTTGAGTTTGGCCCATATCCCTGTCCTATCCATGTACCTGTCTAACTGTTTCTTAAACATTGCGATAGTCCCAGCCTCAACTACATCATCCAGCAGCTCATTCCATACACCCACCACCCTTTGTGTGAAAAAGTTCCCCCTCAGACTCCTATTCAATTTTTTTCCCCTTCACCTTAAACCTATGTCCTCTGGTTCTTGATTCCCTTACTCTGGGCAAGAGACTCTGTGCATCTACCCGATCTATTCCTCTCATGATTTTGTACACTATAAGATCACCCCTCATCCTCCTGTGCTCCAAGGAATCGTATCCCAGCCTACGCAACCTCTGCCTATAGCTCAAACACTCAGTCCTGGCAACATCCTGGTAAATCTTGCCTGTAGCTTTCCAGCTCGACAACAGTTACCAAGATATAACATACATAAGTTAAACACAAAGTGCTGGAGGAACTCAGCAGGTCAGGCAGCAGGTGGGGAGAGAGGACTGGGCAGACAATGGGTTGGGACTTTTCTTCAGACAGTGTGTATTAGCGGAGGTTGGAAAAGAGAGAATTGAAGAAGGGTCTCGACCCGAAACGTCACCCTTTCCTTCTCTCCAAAGATGCTGCCTGACCCGCTGAGTTACTCCAGCACTCTGTGAAACGTCACCTATCCATGTTTTCCAGAGATGCTGCCTGACCCGCTGAGTTACTCCAGCACTCTGTGAAACGTCACCTATCCATGTTCTCCACAGATGCTGCCTGACCCGCTGAGTTACTCCAGCACTTTGTGTCCATCTTCGCTTTAAACCAGCATCTGCAGTTCCTTCCTACACAAGTGTTTTAAGCATGGTGTTTACATGAAAATCCAAAAGAGTTATTTTATATATGCAAGCTTTCACAAAATCCAGATCTCAAACATTGTTCTGAAGAGAGTTATCTGGCCTGTTTCTCAATCTCTTTAAAGTTTAACCGAATGTGTAAAAAAAAATCTTTTCATATCCAAATGTCTAGGATTTTTCCCTTGAATTTGAGATTGCTACAATGGTTGTCAGTCAATGGCTGGGGGTTTAGAAGTGAAAGAAACATTTCCAGTAGAGAGAAGTATTTACACTCCGATGCAGGTTGAAATGTCTGAAATGAAAGTAAGTCAGAGAGTTATGGTGTGATACAGCGTGGAAACAGGCCCATCGGCCCAACTTGCCCACACCGGCCAACATGTCCCATCTACACTAGTCCCGCCTGCCTGCGTTTGGCCCGTATCCCTCTATCTATGGTTTTTAAGACATTGAAGCCAATTTGAATACAATAGCAGCTATCTGCTATAGCAGCGGTCTGAAGAAGGGTTTCAGCCCGAAACGTTGCCTATTTCCTTCGCTCCATAGATGCTGCTGCACCCGCTGAGTTTCTCCAGCATTTTTGTCTACCTTTGATGCATACAATAGCAGCTATCTATGTCCTTACTGGATTTGAGTTTAGTTTAGTTTAGTTTAGAGACACAGCGCGGAAACAGGCCCTTCGGCCTACTGTGTGCGTGCCGGCCATCGATCCCCGCACATTAACACCATCCAACACACTCTAGGGACAATTTTTACATTTACCAAGCCGATTAACCTACAAACATGTACGTCTTTGGGGTGTGGGAGGAAACCGAAGGTCTCGGAGAAAAGCCACGCGGATCACGGGGAGAACGTACAAACTCCGTACAGACAGCGCCTGCAGTATGGATCGAACCTGGGTCTCCGGCGCTGCATTCGCTGTAAGGTGGCAACTCTACCGCTGCGCCACCGTGCCCGCCCCTAAAGTGCCGTTCCAAAGTTTAGATTCACATCTCCACATTTATTAATCCGGATCCTCAGATCACCGTCTGATTAACACAACCACACTCCTGCGGTAGCTTTCATTCGGTATCTGTTATCAACGATATGATAACGGCCACTTTGAAAATTACAGTGTAATTTAGCATAACTATGAATAGGGAATTACAGTATGTTTGACAGATCACTTAGAGCTTTTTAAAGTTTCATTTGCAAGGTAGATAAGGAGGAAAGTGTGGATATAATATATGGCCTGTTTTCAGAATTTCTTTGTCAAGGGGTTGCATGAGTTTTCGACACATTGAAACTTACCAAATAGTGAAAGGCCTGGATAGAGTGGATGTGGAGAGAATGATTCCACTAGTGGGAGAGTCTAGGACTAAAGGTCGTAGCCTCAGAATAAAAGGACATTTCTTTTCAAAGGAGATGAGGAGGAACCCTCTTTAGTCAGATGGTGGTGAATCTGTGGAATTCACCACCCTGTGGAGGACAAGCCAATTGATATTTTTAGGCAGAGATAGATATATTCTGAAGAAGGGTCTCGACCCAAACCATTTCATCTCTCCAGAGATAGATAGCCTGTCCTGCCGAGTTACTCCAGCTTTTTGTGTCTACCTTTGGTTTAAACCAGCATCTGCAGTTCCTTCCTAAACCTACATAGATAGATTCTTGATTAGTACGGGTATCAGGGGTTACATAGAAACATAGGAACATAGAAACTAGGTGCAGGAGGAGGCCATTCAGCCCTTCGAGCCAGCACTGCTATTCGTTGTGATCATGGCTTATCGTCCCCTATCAATAACCCGTGCCTGCCTTCTCCCCATATCCCTTGACTCCTCTAGCACCAAGAGCTCTATCTAACTCTCTCTTAAATCCATCCAGTGACTTGGCCTCCACTGCCCTCTGTGGCAGGGAATTCCATAAATTCCCAACTCTCTGGGTGAAAAAGTTTTTTCTCACCTCAGTCTTAAATGACCTCCCCTTTATTCTAAGACTGTGGCCCCTGGTTCTGGACTCGCCCAACATTGGGAACATTTTTCCTGCATCTAGCTTGTCCAGTCCTTTTATAATTTTATATGTTTCTATAAGATCCCCCTCATCCTTCTAAACTCCAGTGAATACAAGCCTAGTCTTTTCAATCTTTCCTCATATGACAGTCCCGCCATCCCAGGGATCAATCTCGTGAACCTACGCTGCACTGCCTCAATCACAAGGATGTCCTTCCTCAAATTAGGAGACCAAAACTGTACACAATACTCCAGATGTTACGGGGAGAAGGCAGGAGAATGGGGTAGAGGGGAAAAGATAGATCAGCCATGATTGAATGGTGGAGTAGACTTGATGGGCCGAATGGCCTAATTCTTCTCCTATAAACATATGAGCCCAAGAACAAACCTAGCACCCATGAGATCACGGGGGAACGCAGTAGATAGAAACAAAATGCTGGAGTACAAGTGAATACAAGCCCAGTCAATCCATTCTTTCATCAAAGAGGGAGGGGTGGTGGAACCATCCCACGACTAGTGAAGATAGCCACAAAAAGCTGGAGTAACTCAGCTGGTCAGACAGCATCTCCGGAGAAAAGAAGAAGGTACACTGCAAGGGCCAGGAAGCGAGCGGGCAAGGTCATCGTTTGTACGTTCTCCCCGTGACCTGCGTGGGTTTTCTCCGAGATCTTCGGTTTCCTCCCGCACTCCAAAGACGTGCGGGTTTGTAGGTTAATTGGCTTTGGTATAAGTGTAAAATTGTCCCAACCGTGTGTGTAGGGTAGTGTTAATTAATGGGGTGATCGATGGCTGGTGGGCGTGGACTCGGTGGGCCGAAGGGCCTGTTTAAAACTATAAAACACGTTAGCTCAGAGTAAAGTACACAAGCTCTGAAACTCTGCAAAGTTTGGAGTTTGGAGACTGAGAGGAGAGAATCAGAGGAGAACTATTAGAACAAACATGCAGAGAATGATTTCTCCACGGGCCTTCATCGAGAGATAAATTTGCCTGGATAAATATTCCTGCTGCGTTGGAGGAAGGAGAGTAGTAGCTCCTCCAGGGAATTTTGCAAATTCATTTTCTTCACAAAGAATATTCTACGGGGTTCTGCAGCTTGAGTGATCATCCTTGTCCGAGAGTGGGAGACCACGCAGTATATTTCTGGAGAAGGCAACCGAAGCAATCAGTGGGAGAAAAAAAAATTGTTACTCCCGGGAATTATTTGTCCGTGTGTGTGTGTGTGGAGAGGGAGGAATTCTCTCAGGTCTAAAAGAGACTGAGTTTGGTTTAGAGAAACAGGGGGGGAAACGGGCCCTTCAGCCCACCCAGCCCGCGCCGGCCAGCGATCCCAGCACACTAACATTATCCTACACACACACAATTTGCACATACACCAAGCCAATTAACCTGCAAAACCTGCAAAACCTGCACGCCTTTGGAGTGTGGGAGGAAACCGGAGATCTCGAAGAAAACCCACGTGGTCGCGGGGAGAACGTACAAACTCCGTACAGACAGCGCCCGTAGTCAGGATCGAACCCGGGGCTCTGGTGCTGTGAGGCAGCAACTCTACCGCTGCGCCCTCTTCCATACCGCCCTTGTAATTAGACAATAGACAATAGGTGCAGGAGTAGGCCATTCGGCCCTTCGAGCCAGCACCGCCATTCAATGTGATCATGGCTGATCATCCACAATGCTGAGAACAAAGAGGAGCCTGGCTTGGGGGGGAACCACCAAGAACAAGGAGGGGCAGGGGAGGTGGGGGAGAAGGAAGACGGACTATATGGCCCAGCACTTCAACTCCCCCTCCCATTCCGAATCCTACCTTTCTGTCCTGGGCCTCCTCCATGGCCAGAGTGAGTCCCACCGTAAATTGGAGGAGCAGCACCTCATATTCCACTTGGGTAGTCTACACCCCAGCGGTATGAACATTGACTTCACCAATTTCAGGTAGTTCTTGCTTTCTCCCTCCTCACCCTCCCCTTCCCAGCTCTCCCACAGCCCACTGTCTCCCCCTCTTCCGTTCTTCTTCCCGCCCCTCCCCACCCCCACATCAGTCTGAAGAAGGGTCTCGACCCGTAACATCACCTATTCCTTCGCTCAGTAGATGCTGCCTCACCCGCTTAGTTTCTCCAGCATTTTTGTCTACCTTCGATTTTCCCAGCATCTGCAGTTCCTTCTTAAACACATGATAGAATACTTTTGTGCCGGCACCCTTTACGTGCATACTTGGACTGTACGTGGACAATGAATCTCACTGTCCCAAGTACACGTGACTATTAAGTAGCAATCATTCTATAATTCTACAAATAGTTTTGTGTCTGGAAAATGCCCAACTTTGGAAACAATGGCTGAGGAAAAGCTTTGTACTTTTCCCCCTGTACGTCTACTCAATTGATACCTTTTAAGCTTACAAGAAGCGGCATGATGGCGCAGCGGTAGAGTTGCTGCCTCACAGCGCCAGAGACCCGGGTTCCATCCCGACTACGGATGCTTGTCTGTATGGAGTTTGTACGTTCTCCCCGTGACCTGCGTGGGTTTTCTCCGAGATCTTCGGTTTCCTCCCACACTCCAAAGACATGCAGGTTCGTAGGTTAATCGGCTCGGAGCACATGTAATTTGTCCCTCGTGTAAGAAACTTACAAAATTCTTAAGGGGTTGGACAGGCTAGATGCAGGAAGATTGATCCCGATGTTGGGGAAGTCCAGGACAAGGGGTCACAGTTTAAGGATAAGGGGGAAATCCTTTAAGACCGAGATTAGAAAAACATTTTTCACACAGAGAGTGGTGAATCTCTGGAATTCTCTGCCACAGAAGGTAGTTGAGGCCACAGTTCATTGGCTATATTTAAGAGGAAGTTAGATGTGGCCCTTGTGGCTAAAGGGATCAGGGGGTATGGAGAGAAGGCAGGTACGGGATACTGAGTTGGATGATCAGCCATGATCATATTGAATGGCGGTGCAGGCTCGAAGGGCCGAATGGCCTACTCCTGCACCTATTTTCTATGTTCTATATGTGTGTGTGTGTGTGTAGGGTAGGGTTAGTGTGCGGGGTGATCGCTGGTCGGCGCGGACCCGGTCGGCCGAAGGGCCCGTTTTCCCCGCTGTATCTCGAATACTAAAACTAAACCAAATTGCTTTTATTTCATTCACTCCATGGCACTCTTTGTCCCGGATAAGTAATCTGCCGAAGCCCAGGTAATTTATTTCGGCAGCTCTGGTGACTCCATTTATAACACAGCCTGCCCCTGCACATTGGAACCAAACACATCAGTCCTACTGCAAACACACTCAGTCAGTTTTAGCACCACATCTATCTATTTCAGGCCTCCGAATCAGATGCTTTCCGCAAAATAATTGCACAGAAGTTGTCGAGATGGATAAAATATTGCCGAAGTAAGCCTTAACAAAGGGACTGAGAGATCTGCCCCCTTTAAACAAAAAGATGTTTATATATATTTCCATCGGATGTAATACACATGGTATCTATTGTACAATTGAGAGGACACTTCAATATCAGATGCCTTTTAAAACATTTAACAAAATGGCCCTCTTTGTTAATGTGAAGCCCCTGTCCCATTTAGGCGATTTTTTCGGCGACTTAGGATGACTAGGCTGTCGCCACATGGTCGGCGGGTGACGCCAGTATGGTCGTGAGTTGTCTCCTCGGCCGCCTAAAGAGTCGTAACGTTTTTCTGGTCGCCGCTGGATTTTGAAATGTTCGAAACCTTTCGGCTTGTCGTAGCTTGTCGTCTCCTGTCGTAGGTTTGTCGCTGGTGCTGACTTTGGTGAATTCCATCGGCGACTACCTATGCCAACCGGCGACAGGCACCGGCGACTGAATTGTCTTCAGTTGTCGCCGACAGGGTCGTAGCTGGTCGCGGGTGGACGTGGGTTGACTTTGGTTGTCGCCTGTGTGGTCGTAGGTGGACGCCCCAAGTGTGTCGCTGGTTGTCGGTAGCTTGCCGTGGCTTGGCGTCGACTAGGTGGTAGCTTGCTGTAGACATTGTCGTGGGGGGGGGTCCAGTTGCCGCTTTTTCAGCGACCTGCTACGACTGTGACAGTTTCCAAAAAAATCACTTAAGTGGGACAGACCCTTAAAGGTCTGAAGAAGGGTTTTGGCCCGAAACATTACCTATTTCCTTCGCTCCATAGATGCTGCTGCACCCGCTGAGTTTCTCCAGCATTTTTGTGTACCTTAAAGGTCCTAACTACTGCTCTTAGATGCGTAAGTTGTACGGATGAAATCAGTCTGACGCAGTCACTTTAGACTGTAGGCATTAGAGATACAGCGCGGAAACAGGCCCTTCGGCCCACCGAGTCCGTGCAGACTAGCCATCACACAACCCACTATCCTACCCATCCTACACACACTAGGGACAATTTACATTTACACCAAGACAATTGACCTGCAAACCTGTACGTCTTTGGAGTGTGGGAGGAAACCGAAGATCTTGGAGGAAACCCACGCAGGTCAGGGGGAGAATGTACATGTGGTAGATGTTAAGATGTAAGCATGAAATCAGTCCGACACAGTGACTTCAGACTTTAGACTTTAGAGATATAGCATGGAAACAGGCCCTTCGGCCCACTGAGTCCATGCAGACCAGCGATCACTCGCACTATCCCACACTCTAGGGACAATTTACAGAAGATTATTAACCTATAGGTGTTTGGAGTGTGGGAGGAAACCAGAGCATCTGGAGAAAACCCACGCAGGTCACGGGGAGAACGTACAAACTCCGTACACACAGCTCCCGTAGTCAGGATCGAACCCGGGTCTCTGGTGCTGTGAGGCGGCAACTCTACCGCTGCTCCACCGTGCCGCCCCCTGGTGTGATGTTTGTTGCTTTCATAGACGGAAGTCTACCTTCGTAGTTAAGAGTGGAAGGACGTGTAAATAATGATGAGATGGAGTACAGAGAGAAGATTGAGAACCTTGTAACTTGGAGCCCAAGATAACAACCACTCCCTCAATGTCAGCATGACAATAGAGTTAGTGATTGACTTCCATCCACGGCCGCAAGAAATTGCAGAGAGTTGCGGACGCAGCCCAGACCATTGCATAAACCGACCTCCCTTCCATCGACTCCATCTACACCTCACGCTGCCTCGGCAAGGCCAGCAGCATCATCAAGGACCAGTCTCACCCCCGGTCACTCCCTCTTCTCCCCTCTCCCATCAGGCTAGAGGTACAGAGGTGTGAAAACGCACACCTCCAGATTCAGGGACAGTTTCTTCCCGGCTGTTATCAGGCAACTGAGTCACCCTCTCATAAGCTAGAGTGCAGTCCGTCCTCCCATCTACCTCACTTGAGACCTTTGAGCTATCGGAGCAGAGGGCTGCGGAGGCCAAGTCAATGGATATTTTTAAGGCAGAGATAAATCGATTAATACGGGTATCAAAGGTTATGGGGAGAAGGCAGGAGAATGGGGTTGGGAGGGAGAGATAGATCAGCCATGATTGAATGGCAGTGTACGCTTGATGGGCCGAATGGCCTAATTCTGCTCCTATCACTTATGAACTTACGAACTTTAATTGGATTTTATCGGACTTCAATGCTAGAACTTTGCACTAAATGTTGTAAACTTTATCCTTAATCTGCGCACTTTGGACGACTTGATCGTACAGACTTTTCGTTGACTGGACAGCAAGCAAACAAAGTCTTTTCACTGTACCTCGGTACACGTGACTATAATAAACTAAACTAAACTAAACTTAAGGGATTGGACAGGCTAGATGTAGGAAAAATGTTCCCCATGTTGGGGGAGTCCAGAACCAGGGGGTCATACAGTTTAAGAATAAGGGCTCGGCCATTTAAGACTGAGATGAGGAAAAACCTTTCCACCCAGAGAGTTATGAATTTGAGGAACTCTCTGCCACAGAAAGCAGTGGAGGCCAACACGCTGGATGTTTTCAAGAGAGAGTTAGATTTAGCTCCCAGGACTAACGGAATCAAGGGAGATGGGGTGAAAGCTGGAACGGGGTACTGATTGTGAAAGATCAGCCATGATCATATTGGATGGCGGTGCTGGCTCGATGGGCTGAATGGCCTACTCCTGCACCAATTTTCTATGTTTCTATGTCCAATGTCCACAAGAGGTCGGTAGGAGAGTCGGGATTAGACCTTAGCTGACAAAGGACTGTTTAGAATGTTGATAACAGAGGGGAATAAATAGCAATGTTGTTGAAGCGAATTGTGGATGCACCCCAGACCATCGCACAAACCGACCTCCCTTCCATTGACTCCATCTACACCTCACCCTGCCTCGGCAAGGCCAGCAGCATAATCAAGGACCAGTCTCACCCCCGGTCACTCCCTCTTCTCCCCTCTCCCATCAGGCAAAAGGTACAGAAGTGTGAAAACGCACACCTCCATATTCAAGGACAGTTTCGTCCCGGCTGTTATCAGGCAACTGAACCATCCTACCACAACCAGAGAGCGGTCCCGAACTACTATCTACCTCATTGGTGACCCTCGGACTATCCTTGATCGGACTTTGCTGGCTTCACCTAGCACTAAACGTTATTCCCTTATCATGTATCTGAACTCTTAAAATGGCTAGATTGAAACCATGTATATTGGCTTCCTGCTGACTGGTTAGCACGCAACAAAAGCTTTTCACTGTACCTCGGTACACATGACAATAACTAAACGAACTAACTAACCAGCTAGGTGTATTAATTTCTAGGCGGAGGTAGGCAAAAATGCTGGAGAAACTCAGTACGTGAGGCAGCATCTATGGAGCGAAGGAATAGTTGACGTTTGGGGTCGAGACCCGGAAAGCATCTATGGAGCGAAGGAATAGGCGACGTTTCGTGTCGAGACCCTTCCGGGTCTCGACCCGAAACGTCACCTATTCCTTCGCTCCATAGATGCTGCCTCACCCGCTGAGTTTCTCCAGCATTTTTGTCTGCCGTGTCAACAAACTAAACTGTTTGAAATTAAAACCCCTCTTTGAGGAGTTACACGTGAAAATAAACTGAATTGAACTGAGGGTGACTAGGGCGGGTTGTTTAAGAAAGAACTGCAGATGCTGGAAAAATGGAAGGTAGCCAAAAATGCTGGAGAAACTCAGCGGGTGAGGCAGCGTCTATGGAGCGAAGGAATAGGTGACATTTCGGGTCGAGACCCTTCTTCAGACTGATGTGGGGGTGTGGGGGGAGAAGAAAGGAAGAGGAGGAGACAGTGGGCTGTGGGAGAGCTGGGAAGGGGAGGGGAAGGAGGGAGAAAGCAAGGACTACCTGAAATTGGGGAAGGGTGGGGGAGAGATGGAGAGAGGGGATTATATACCCATTTTTAGGTTGATAATTACATTTTCAAGGCAGTGTAATCCTCAATGCATTCTAGGCCGGACTGTATTCTTGACAATCAGTATTGGTTCTGTGTTTAAATATGTGCCATCTCCTCTGGTAAAGATTGCATTTTATGGTCACATTTCTTAAGACTGCATTAGGACGTCTCAGATAGATTACAGTATTCACTGCCAGACATCCATTATCATTCATCAGTGATCCAATAATGTAATACATCGAAGCTGGTTAATTGAAATACCAAGTCCTTTTATCTAATTATTAAACAAGCACTTAAATGGAAGTCACTGCCAATCCAGGCAAAAAAAAAACCAGGGGCTTTAAATGAATATTCTCATTAACAATTAACCGGCCCGTCTATCGGAGAATATCAGGTGCCACAATAGACGTTTGCAAAAAAAACACCAAAAAAAACATCCCCTCTCTCTTTGTTTGTGTTGGTCCCTTTCAGAGTTATCGGGAGTTAGATCTGCACGATTTCTCCTGCACCCCTCTCCTCTCTCCCTCCCCGCTACTTTTAATGTAACCCCCCCCCCCCCACACACACACACACACACACACACACACACACACAACTGAACAATGTACTGCACAAGGCAGCGTTGCCATGGCTCAGTCTACCGAGTAAATTCAGGGCACAGGCAACAAGCGAACGCAGAATGAATTATCATCGCGCTGAATAATTGTGACAGGCAGAGACTGTATCAGCCCTTGTTTGTTTGCACAATAACCCACGCATTAGTAGAACCGCCGAGACTATCTTCGGCTCCGCGCTCCGCTATTTCATCATCTGCCACTTGCAACAGATGTTATGCTTTGATAGCGGCCTGCACTATATTCGTTTCACATCTAAGATCACTTCTGAAAACGAATCGCGTCGTGCAGCCCGCAACTATTTATTACGGAGAGGGACAGGATTTTGAAGGCGCACAACGCCACAACTATCTCCCGCAGCACGTCGCCTTGGAGCATTTTCCAAATCTATATTCCGTTTAATTTTGTCCCTCATTTGCCAAACAATGTTGTGCAATTAATAGGGGAATTGGTTAAAAAATGAATATTTATGCTGGCTTTGTTCCCGCCAGGAAGATGGATTGTGTTGTTCCTACTTCTGAGTTGGCTTGGCAAGACTTAGTTACTTGTTTTTTAATTTGTTCTGGAGATGTTTTTTGTCTGTCCTCAGTTGTCTTGTGAAGGTGGAGTTGTGTGGGATCCATTCTTGGACGACAGTCAGGTCCGTAAGTTGGCCTTGTTTTCCTGGCCCTCCAAAATATTCCAAATGGGAGTTCACAAGCGATAGGGGCAGAATTTGGGCATTCGGCCCATCGTGTCTGCTCCGCCATTCAATCATGGCATAGAAGGATGAGAGGGTATCTCATTGAAACATATAAGATTATTAAGGGCTTGGACACGCTAGAGGCAGGAAACATGTTCCCGATGTTGGGGGAGTCCAGAACCAGGGGCCACAGTTTCAGAATAAGGGGTAAGCCGTTTAGAACAGAGACAAGGAAACACTTTTTCTCACAGAGAGTTGTGAGTCTGTGGAATTCCCTGCCTCAGACGGCGGTGGAGGCCGGTTCTCTGGATACTTTCAAGAGAGAGCTAGATAGGGCTCTTAAAGATAGCGGAGTCAGGGGATATGGGGAGAAGGCAGGAGCGGGGTACTGATTGTGGATGATCAGCCATGATCACATTGAATGGTGGTGCTGGCTTTTCACTATTCAGCAGGTTTCAATGAGGTACCTCCTCATCCTTCTAAACTCCAGCGAGTACAGGCCGTGGAGGCCAAGTCATTGGGATTGATAAATTCACAATTAGTACGGGTGTCAAAGGTTACAGGGAGAAGGCAGGAGATTGAGGATGAGAGAGGAAAATAGATCAGCCATGATTGAATGGCAGATTAGACTCAACGGGCCAAATAGCTTATAGACAATAGACAATAGGTGCAGGAGTAGGCACCGCCTTCGAGTCAGCACCGCCATTCAACTTGATCATGACTGATCATCCACAATCAGTACCCCATTCCTGCCTTCTCCCCATATCCCCTGACTCTGCTATCTTGAAGAACCCTATCTGGCTCTCTCTTGAAAGTATCCAGAGAACTGGCCTCCACTGCCCTCTGAGGCAGAGAATTTCACAGACTCACAAATCTCTGTGGGAAAAAGTGTTTCCTCATCTCCGTTCTAAATGGCTTACCCCTTATTGTTAAACTGTGTGGCCCCTGGTTCTGAACTCCCCCAACATCGGGAACATGTTTCCAGCCTCTAGCGTGTCCAAGCCCTTAATAATCTTACATGTCTCAATACGATACCCTCTCATCCTTCTAAATTCCAGAGTGTACAAGCCCAGCCGCTCCATTCTCTCAGCATATGACAGTCCCGCCTCCCCGGGAATTAACCTTGCAAACCTACGTTGCACTCCCTCGATAGCAAGAATGTCCTTCCTCAAATTAGGGGGCCAAAACTGCACACAATACTCCAGGTGTGGTCTCACGAGGGCCCTGTACAACTGCAGAAGGACCTCTTTGCTCCTATACTCGACTCCTCTTGTTATGAAGGCCAACATGCCATTCGCTTTCTTCACTGCCCGCTGTAGCTTAATTCTCTTCCTTTGCCTTATGGCCTTATGGTAACTTAGAGAAGAGAAGTCTGTTTGGAACAAGGTGTCTCAGAGTCTCTGGGAGAGATGGAGATAGTAAACCAGAGAGATAAACTTTGCAGAACCTAGGCACCAACAGACGCCTGATTTTATCTTTCATTTTAGGGATATCTGTGGCGCGCCCATTATATTTTTGTTTTGCATGCTGTTTTTTATCTCTTCCATGAGTCATTTTCACTTGGCACAATATTCCCTGGCACACAGGGGCAAAACTCTCGATCTCTGCTGCTTGGAACTCATCGACGAAAGGGTTTTTAACAGGTAACAGGGAAGAATTGCACCCCAAGGCTGTTGACTACACATCAAAATTCCCAGGAAGTTTTTAATCATTCCTACAAAAAGACATTACAGGCGTCAGGGGTCATGGGGAGAAGGCAGGAGAATGGGGATCAGCCATGATTGAATGGCAAGGTAGACTTGATGGGCCAAATGGCTCAATTCTGCTCCTATCACCTATGGACTTATGAACATAGAAATTCATTGGTGCCTGCTGAGATGCTGGAGTTGGTTGCAATGTTTAGATACGTTTTTTAGTTCAGAGATGCAGTGCGGAAACCGCCCACCAAGTCCGCGCCGACCAGCGATCCCCACACAACTAACACGATCCTACACACACTGGGGACAATTTACAGGAGCCAATTGAACCCACAAACACACAACACTACCCACAAATTCACAACACAAACACACACACACATGCAAACGTCACAGTCTCATACACATTCACACACACACACACACACACACACACACACACACACACAAACGTATGCACACACACACACACACCCACACACACACACACACACACACACACACAAACACACGTATGTACACACATACGCACACACACACACACACACACACACACACACACACACACACACACACACACACACACACATGCAAACAACCACAGACTCACACACACACACACACACATGCACACACACACACACATACACAAAGGTAGAAACACACGTAAATAGACACAGGCACACATACGCCCGAACATACAGACACAAACACACACTCAAACACACACCACACACACACACACACACACACACACACAGACAAAATAAGACTTCAGCACTCAAATATGAGTTTGTTTTTAAATAAAATTGTAGTGTAATTTTTAATAAAATCACGCAAAGCCTGGCTGCAACAAAGTAAAATCACGAGCGTGGACTGTGCGGCGTTTTGTTTGACTTGGTGACGTTGCAGTGTGCTGTTTGATCGTGCCCTGCTGCCACCCAGACCGGTGTGTATGATAATCGCCCCCATCAGTAGCCTAGGCGCCAGCATGTTATGTCATGGTGCCCTTCCCTTGCTTAAATGCATTGGTTCCATGCGATGGGAAACACTCCCTCCGGACATTGGGATCTGTCTGGGACTGCCTGAAACTATATATCTATATACACGGCAACCAAGCTGAACAGGGGGAGATGTTGCCTTGATCATTGCTCCCATTATACCCCCAGTCTGCTCTGTCTGAAAAGACCCACTGCCGCTGGAGAGGAGACAAAACATCGTGCGACCTGCAACATTTTAAAGGTTGTTTACAGAGAGCTTCAAAAATATCTACACTCTCTCCCCCATAAACATTCGACGGAGAGGCGCCTTGGTTTTATTTTTTAAGTGCCGGGCTTCAAAGGGAAGTCTGGTCACATATTATCTGATCACTAATTCGAGTTGAAGGCACTTCGCCAGCGACTGAGGTTTTTTTTAATGGATCACGCTCCTGTGGCTTTTCCGCATTGCTTCTCGAAGAAACCCCTTGCTCTTGTCGATGGCGTTCCCAGCCTCTCGGGGCCCGCGCTAGCCTCGTGCGGCCAAGGCCAAGCTTTGCACGAGGAGGGGAAAGGAAGGAAGATTTACGAGGATGTCGCCTGGGCTCGGGGGTCTGAGCTACAGGGAGAGGTTGAGCAGGCCTTTGAGCGCAGGAGGATGAGGAGTGATCTTATCAAGGTGTACAAAAATCATGGGAGGAATGGATCGGGTAGATGCCTATTGCTGACAGTATTGAAATATAGGTCATAGTTTTAGGGTGGGGGGGGGGTTAAAGGTTTAATAGGAACCTGAGGGGCAACTTTTTTACACAAAGGGCGATTCTTGATTAGAACGGGTATCAAGGGTTAAGGGCCTTTCCCACTTGGGTGTCATTTGCACGTCACGCAGTTGGCGCACGAAGATTTTGTACTTCCCAAAATCCTGGGGCGCCGCGCGCGATCGCGCGTCAATGCCTATGTCACCACGCACCACGCGCGTAAAACGCACCATGCGCACATCACGTGCGTGTCACGACACGTTCGTCGTGACACGTAAATGATGCCGCGTAAATGACGCGCAAATGACGGCCAAGTGGGACAGGCCCTTTACGGGGAGAAGGCAGGGAAACGGGATTAGGAGGCAGAGATCAGCCATGATTGCACGGTGGAGTGGACTCGATGGGCCGAATGGCCTAATTCTACTCCTATAACTTGTGAACTTGTGGTGGGTGTATGGAGCGAGCTGCCAAGTTCAAGTTCAAATTCAAATTTCCATAAGGTGCAGTGAAATGTAATTGACCATGCAGCGTTACAATTGAAAAGGGACCCAATACACAGCATAATTCAACACAGACATCCACCACAGAACTCTTCACTGTGGTGGAACGCAATACAGTTCAGACCTTCCTCCTCCTCCTCCTCCTCCCTTGTTCACCCGTGGTTGGGGCCCTGACCCTCCGTAGTTGCCGCTACGCACGGCCGGATGTTCAGGCCCTCTGGTCGGGATGGTCGGAACGCCGACGTTGGGACAGGTCGAGCACACCCCTGCAGGCCTGGAGCTCCCAAATCGGCCATCTCCTTACCGGAGGCCGCGGCTTCCAGATGTTGTAGACCGCAGGCTGGCGGTCGGAGCTCTTCCCCGGTGACCCTCGGCAAGGGATCGCCCGCTCCACGATGGTAAGTAAAGAGGTAGTTGAGGCAGGGACTGTAAGACTTTGTAATAGTCCACTCTGCGAGGCTCTATGAAGCAATTGTGCCCCTTTGGTTTCTATGTACATTTGTATCAGGAGCAGGATTATCCTCAACTTCAAAAGCATTTTATCGGGACTCATCAGAGCACGGTTGCTCGGGAACACCTCCATCCAAGACCGCAAGAAATTGCAGAGAATTGTGGACGCAGCCCCAGACCATCGCACAAACCGACCTCCCCTTACATTGACTCCATCTACACCTCACGCTGCCTCGGCAAGGCCAGCAGCATCATCAAGGACCAGTCTCACCCCCTGTAACTCCCTCTTCTCCCCTCTCCCCCCGGTCTCACCTCCCGGTCACTCCCCCCCCAGGCAAGAGGTACAGAAGTGTGAAAACGCACACTTCCAGATTCAGGGACAGTTTCTTCCCAGCTGTTATCAGGCAACTGAACCATCATTTCACCAACTAGAGAGCGGTCCTGACCTCCCATCCACCTCATTGGAGACCATTGGGCTATCTTTAATTGGACTTTACTGGACTTTATCTTGCTCTAAATGTTATTCACTTTATCCTGCATCTGTACATGGTGGATGGCGTGACTGTAATCATGTATAGTCTTCAGGCTGACTGATTAGTAAGCATAAAAGGCTTTTTTCTCACTGTACCTCGGTACACGTGACAATAAACAAAACTAGACCAAATCAGAGTTACTCCAGCATTTTGTGCCTATCTTCGGTATAAACCGGCATCTGCAGTTCCTTCCTTCAGTCTGAAGAAGGGTTCCGACATGATATGTCACCTATTCCTTTTCTTCAGAGATGCTGCCAGCATTCATTTAATTTGCTCTTTTTTTCCCAGATTTTTTGATTTTCTTTTTGCTTCTTTTCCATGATTTTTTCTAACCAAACCCAGCTGTGCAAAAGTCAATCATAAATTCACATCTTGGCAAACTATCTTTAGCTCCATTATTGGCAGAACCCTTGCATATGAGTGAGAAAGCTCTGGGGTTAAATACTCATTCCGAGATTCAGTTATAGAACCATAAGCGATATGCTGGTGCCCCCGCTGATGCAATGTTTCCGAAAGAACTGCAGATGCTGGAAAAATCGAAGGTGGACAAAAAATGCTGGAGAAACTCAGCGGGTGAGGCAGCATCTTTGGAGCGAAGGAATAGCTAACGTTTCGGGTCTCACCTATTCCTTCTCTCCGGAGATGCTGCCTGTCCCGCTGAGTTACTCCAGCTTTTTTTTGTCTTTTGAATGTTGTTATAGTACATGCCTCTCAGGTTCCTATTCATTTTTCTCCTCTCACCTTAAACTTATGTCTTCTGGTTCTTGAACCTTATTGTGTTTGACAGTTTTTGCCTTTTCCCTTACTTCCTTTATTTTCCCCCCCCCCCTAAGACGTTTAATTATTTGTTTCTGTTTTGATTTATTTGCCCACTCTTTATCTCCACTGCCATCTCGCTCCAGAGCACAGAGAGAGAAAGCTTTTCATAACGTTCACAGTAAACGTGACTTGCAGCCAAGAGTCACAAAATCTTTGCTCATCACTGGAGCAGAAACGACGGCATGCCTTTACCATGTCCTTCACTGTTGGTTAGTTAGTTAGTTAGTTAGTTAGTTAGTTAGTTAGTTAGTTAGTTAGTTAGTTAGTTAGTTAGTTAGTTAGATAGTTAGTTAGTTAGTTAGTTAGTTAGTTAGTTAGTTAGTTAGTTAGTTAGTTAGCTAGCTAGCTAGTTAGTTAGTTAATTAGCTAGGTAGTTAGTTAGTTAGTTAGCTAGCTAGTTAGTTAGTTAGTTAGTTTATACACTCACACACACTCACACATACTCACACACACACTCACACACACACACACTCACACACACACTCACTCACACACACACTCACACACACACTCACGCACACACACACTCACACACACACACACTCACACCCACTCACACACACACTCACACACACACTCACACACACACTCACGCACACTCACACACACTCACACACACACTCACACACACTCACACACACTCACACACACACTCACACACACTCACACACACACTCACACACACTCACACACACTCACACACACACTCACGCAGACTCACGCACACTCACACACACACACTCACACACACTCACACACACACTCACACACACACTCACACACACTCACACACACTCACACACACACTCACACACACACTCACACACACTCATACACACACTCACACACACTCACACACACTCACACACACACTCACACACACTCACACACACTCACACACACTCACATTCACAGTTCTGTCCATTGTCACAGTGAAAAGCTTTTGTTGCGAGCTAACCAGTCAGCGGAAAGACAATACATGATTACAATCGAGCCATTTACAGTGTACAGATGCATGATAAGGGAATAACGTTTAGTGCAAGGTAAAGCCAGCAAAGTCTGATCAAAGATAGTCCGAGGATCTCCAATGAGGTAAAATTGGAAGCAAAGATTGGGAATAGGAAAATCATTGTTTTTAAGTTGAGCGTAGAGATATAGCAGGGCAACAGGTCCTTTGGCCCATCAAGTCGATGCTGGCTCTTCATCACCCGTTCCCACCAGTTCTATGTAATCCCTCTTTTCCCTCCACACCCTACACACTTGGGGCAATTTGCAGAGGCCTATTGACCTAAAAAGCCGCACGTACTATCGGGAGATGTGCGGAAGGTAATGGGGCTGTCCCACTGTACGAGCGAATTCAAGAGTTCTCCCGAGTTTCCCCTGATTCGTACTCGGAGAATTACGGTAATGGCCGCTCGTAGGTACTCGGGGCTCTCGTGGACATTTTCCAACATGTTGAAAAATCTTCACGAGTCTTCACGAGTTTACCGCATTTCCCGAGTACCTGCCGTTAGCGTTACGAGCCGCTAAGAGACGTCCCGAGCTCCGACGTACCCGCTACGTACATTCTACGTGCTTACCACGAGTTTGATTTTTTTTTAAACTCGGGAGAGCTCTTGAATGAACTCGTACAGTGGGACAGGGCCTTAAAATTTTATTTTATGTGGCTGTGTGTATTGTTGCTTTTTATTTAGTATGGCTGCATGGTAACTCAAATATCACTGTACCTTAATTGGTGCAAGTGACAATAACTTCAAACTTGAACTTGACCTTGAACGATCCCACAGATTAAAGTTTGTGCAGTAGAGTCACAGAGTTATGGCTCAGTTCACTTAAGTTTAGTTTATTGTCACGTGTACGGAGGTACAGTGAAGAGCTTTTGTTGCGTGCCATCCAGTCAGCGGAAAGACAATACATGATTACAATCGAGCCGTCCACAGTGTACAGATACAGGATAAGGGAATAAAGTTTAGTGCAAGATAAGGCCAGCAAAGTCCGATCAAGGATAGTCAGAGGGTCACCAACGAGGTAGATAGTAGTTCATTGAGTCTTGCAATGTGGAAATAGGCCCTTCGCCGAACTGGCCCATACTAGCCAACATGCCCCATCTACTCTAGTCCCACCTGCCCATGTTTGGCCCATATCCCTCCAAACCTGTCCTATCCATGTACCTGTCAAAATGTTTCTTAAACGTTTCAATAGTCCCTCAACTACCTTCTCCGACTCCTCGTTCCATACACCCGCAACCCTTTGTGTAAAAAAAGTTACCCTTGAGGTTCCTATTAAATCTTTAAGGGATGGAGATAGGATTTTGGAATGCAGACCTCTCCAAAGACACATAGGTGCAGGAGTTGGCCATTCGGCCCTTCGAGCCAGCACCGCCATTCAATGTGATCATGGCTGATCATCCACAATCAGTACCCCGTTCCTGCCTTCTCCCCATATCCCCTGACTCCGCTATCTTTAAGAGCCCCCTAAAGCTCTCTCTTGAAAGTATCCAGAGAACTGGCCTCCACCGCCATCTGAGGCAGAGAATTCCACAGACTCACAACTCTCTGTGTGAAAAAGTGTTTCCTCGTCTCCGTTTTAAATGGCTTACTCCTTATTCTTAAACACAGACTAATTGGCCTGGTATAAATGTAAATTGTCCCTAGTGTGTGTAGGATTGTGCAGGGGATCGCTGGTCGGTGCAGACTCGGTGGGCCGAAGGGCCTGTTTCCGCGCTGTATCTCTAAACTAAACTAAACTTTATTTACTGCATCTGGTGTTCCCGATGTGGGCTCCTGTACATCATCGAGACAAAGCATAGACTCGGCGACCATTTCGCTGAACACTTGCGCTCGGTCCGCCAAGGCCTACTGGCTCTCCCAGTTGCAAACCATTTTAACTCCCCTTCCCATTCCCACACTGACCTTTCTGCCCTGGGCCTCCTCCATTGCCAGAGTGAAGGCACGCACAAACTGGATAAACAGCATCTCATATAGTTCCTTGGGTGGCTTACAACTCAGTAGTATGAATGTTGAATTCTCAAATTTTAGGTAACACTCCACTTAGCCCTCCCTCTCCAATCAACTCCGCCATTCATTCATGGCTCATCTATCTCTCCCTCTCAACCCCATTCTCCAGCCTTCTCCCCATTACCCCTGACAGCTGATGAAAGTAGAAGAGCGTACAGAGTCACAGAGTGATACAGTGTGGAAACAGGCCCTTCGGCCCGACTCGCCCACACCGGCCAACATGTCCCAGCTACACTAGTCTCACTTGCCTGCACTTGGTCCATGTCCCTCCAAACCAGTCCTATACATGTACCTGCCTAACTGTTTCCTAAACGATGGGATAGTCCTACCCTCAACTACCTCCTCCGACAGCTCGTTCCATACACCCACCGCCCTTTGTGTGAAAAAGTTACCCCTCGGAGTCCTATTAAATCTCTTCCCCTTCACCTTGAACCTATGTCCTCTGGTCCTCGATTTCCCTACTCTGGGTAAAAGACTGTGCATCTACCCGATCTATACCTCTCATGATTTTGTACACCTCTATAAGATCTCCCCTCATCCTCCTGCTCTCCAGGGAATAGAGACCCAGCCTGCTCAACCTCTCCCTAGAGCTCACATCCTCTAGACCTGGCAACATCCTTGTGCCTTTTCTGAACCTTTTCAAGCTTGACAACATCTTTCCTACAACATGGTGCCCAGAACTGAACACAATACTCTAAATGCAGTCTCACCAACGTCTTATACAACTGCAACATGACCTCCCAACCTCGATAGTTTTTAGTTTTAGTTTTAGAGATACAGCACGGTAACAGGCCCTTGGGCCCACCGGGTCCACACCGACCAACAATCCCCGCACATTAACACTATCCTACACACACACACACACACACTAGGGACAATTTTTACATTTACAACAAGCCAATTAACCAACAAACCTGTACGTCTTTGGAGTGTGGGAGGAAACCGAAGATCTCGGAGAAAACCCACGCAGGTCACGGGGAGAACGTGCAAACTCCGTACAGACAGCACCCGTAGTCGAGATCGAACCCGGGTCTCCGGCGCTGCATTCGCTATGAGGCAGCAATTCTACCGCTGCGCCACTGCAACCCCCTAAATATACCCAGCTGATGGTATCTGATGGTAATTCAGTTGGCCGGCCTGCAAGATGATCCTTGAGTTTTCGAAGGTTAAGGACTACCTTACAGTTCATTGTACAAGAGCAGCCAAGGAGAAAGGTTGGACAAAATAATTGAATGTGACCTTTATTTTTCATTTCCTTTGAACATATATCAGTTATGGAAATATTGGAAATGGGATGTAAAGATCTTTTCATCGACCTGCCAAAATGCATCCAATTGGGACGCTAAATACCTGTTTTATTTCCAATTGGCTTGGAAGGGCAGAGGACAGGCAAGGTTGATGTGGAAGGAGGAGGGTTGCCATGCTATGGCCTCTCCAGAGTAGTCCACCTGGAGCCGGCAAGTCTGGTGGGAATGTTTCCTTGAGGCGGAGGCACAACGAGAGATCTTTACTCCATGACTAACCTAAGGTCGTATGTGATAGGAGCAGAATTAGGCCATCCGGCCCATCAAGTCTACTCCGCCATTCAATCGTGGCCGATCTATCATAGACGCAAAGTGCTGGAGTAACTCAGCGGGACAGGCAGCATCTCTGGAGAGAAGGGATGGGCGACGTTTCGGGTCGAGGCCCTTCTTCAGACTGATGTCAGGGGAGTGGGCGGTACAGAGATAGATGGGACGACAGATGGCACAATGGGCTAAGTGTTCGGCTGGCAACCGGAAGGTAGCCGGTTCGAATCCCGCTTGGAGTGCATACTGTCGTTGTGTCCTTGGGCAAGACACTTCACCCACCTTTGCCTGTATGTGAATGTGTGTGAGTGATTGGTGGTGGTCGGAGGGGCCGTAGGCGCAGATTGGCAGCCACGCTTCCGTCAGTCTGCCCCAGGGCAGCTGTGGCTACAGAAGTAGCTCACCACCACCGAGTGTGACTGAGGAGTGAATGAATAATGCGATGTAAAGCGCCTTGAGTATTAGAAAGGCGCTATATAAATCCCATCCATTATTATTATTATTAGGGATAGAATGTAGTTGGAGACAGTAAGACTGGTGGGAGAACTGGGAAGGGGAGGGGATGGAGGGAGAGGGAAATCAAGGGGTTATTGGAAGTTAGAGAAGTCAATGTTCATACCACTGGGGTGTAAGCTGCCCAAGTGAAATATGTGGTGCTGCTCCTCCAATTTGCGCTGGGCCTCACTCTGACAGTGGAGGAGGCCCAGGACAGAAAGGTCAGTGTGGGAATGGGAGGGGGAGTTAAAGTGCTGAGCTATCACTCCCTCCTAACTCCATTCTCCTGTCTTCTCCCCATAACCCCTGACACCTGTACTAATCAAGAATCTACCTAACGCTGCCTTAACAATATCCACTGACTTGGCCTCCACAACCGTCTGTGGCAAAGAATTCCACAGAATCACCACCTTCTGGCTAAATTCCGAATCCGACCGTTCTGTCCTGGGCCTCCTCCAAGGCCAGAGTGAGTCCCACCGCAAATTGGAGGTGCAGCACCTCATATTTCGCTTGTGTAGTTTACACCCCAGCGGTATGAACATTGACTTCTCCAATTTCAGGTAGTCCTTGCTTTCTCCCTCCTTCCCCTCCCCTTCCCAGCTCCCCCACAGCCCACTGTCTCCGCCTCTTCCTTTCTTCTTCCCGCTCGCCCCCACATCAGTCTGAAGAAGGTTCTCGACCCGAAACGTCACCCATACACTCGCTCCATAGATGCTGCTTCACCTGCTGATTTTCTCCAGCATTTTTGTCTACCTTCGAGCTATAGGAAGTGTTCTTTAGTTCTTTAGTTTAGTTTAGTTTATTGTCACATGTACCGAGGTACAGTGAAAAGCTTTTTGGTCGCATGCTATCCAGTCAGCGGAAGGACATTACATGATTACAATCGAGCCGTCACCAGTGTACAGATATAGGATAAAGATGTTCAGTGCAAGATTAAGTCCAGTGAAGCCCGATTAAAGATAGTCCAAGGGTCTCCAATGAGGTAGGTGGGTAGGGCAGGACTGCTCTCTAGTTGGTGATAGGAATGGCTCAGTATAGCTTAGCTTAACTTAGAGATATGGCACGGAAACAGGCCCTTCAGCCCACCGAGTCCGCACATCAACACTATCCTACACACACTAGGGACAACTCACATTTATACATTTATACCAAGCCAATTAACCTACAAACTTGTACGTCTTTGGAGGAGGCTGATAACTGCTGGGGGAAAAAATGTCCCTGGATCTGAAGGAATTGGAGCGGCTCGGATGCTGCCTGAGCCGCTGAGTTACTCCAGCACTCTGTGTCTGTTCTCAGTGTCATAGAATCATATGCCGTTCTGATCTTGACAAATAAAGACATAAGAACAAGAATGAGACCGCCATGATGGATCTTTATATAACCAGTAAACATAGAAAAATAGAAAATAGGCGCAGGAGTAGGCCATTCGGCCCTTCGAGCCAGCACCGCCAATCAATATGATCATGGCTGATCATCCCCAATCGGTACCCCGTTCCTGCCTTCTCCCCATATCCCCTGATTCCGCTATCTTTAAGAGCCCTATCTAGCTCTCCCTTGAAAGTATCCAGAGAACCGGCCTCCACCGCCCTCCGAAGCAGAGAATCGGTACCCCGTTCCTGCTTTCTCCCCATATCCCTTGATTCCATTAGCCCAAAGAGCTCTGTCTAACTCTCTCTTGAAAACACCCAGTGAATCGGCCTCCACTGCCTTCTGTGGCCGAGAATTCCACAGATTCACAACTCTCTGGGTGAAATAGTTTTTCCTCATCCCAGTCCTAAATGGCCTACCCCTTATTCTACAAACAGTGACCCCCCTGGTTCCGGACTCCCCCCAGAAAATCGGGAACATTTTTCCTGCACGTATAAAATTCGGTATAAAATTGAAACTTAATTTTTCCTCGCCTGTCCTTTTGTTTGGTAGAGTAGTCAGCAGCTCAAGGCAGAAGCTGGCCAAAGTCTCCCAACCATCAGGCTTGGTGGGACATCAACTATTTGAGCTGAAGAACTGCCAGCAACTAAAAGCATCCTTAATTACAGATAAGCCCATGGCAATGTGAAGTCATCAATGCTAAACAATCATTGATTAAAAAGATGAAGGAAGATTTTTAAAAGGAGTCCCAGTCTCGTGGGGAATTAAAGGGCACAGCTCCACTGTTCTGGCGACACTTGAGGTCTGATCGCAGACAAGATTGTATCGTTCGCATATTCTTTCCATTCACATGTCACAGAGGCAGAGATTTCCAAACAGATGTTACTCCACAAATGGAACATAAAACTGTTTTTGGTGATCAGATCGGAGGTTGAGGTGGGGGGTGGATGGGGGGGGGGGGGGGGGGGGGGGAGTTACCATGGAGTTAATAAATGTTCTCTGGGAGAGTCTAAAAGCTTCACAGAAAATTTTACCGAGGTCTTTGGGAGGGGGGAAAGGCTTTTGAAGAGGTGCCAGATCTGGTGAACGTGATGTGATGTGACTCATTTCGGGGGTATTTTTGAACTGGAAGGCACCATACCACCAGAGTTGGCCCTCACCCTTCACGCACCCAACTGTTGTCGGTCAATGCAGAAACCCGCGCAGATTGCAATCCCGAACTGACAAGCTGCTTCCTTCCAAGGGATGAAAGCGCCAATGCCTTTTCTTTCTCGACTCTTTCGCGCCATCAGGCGAGGTCAACGTTCGTCCTCCATTTGCCCAAGAATACCACGGTGGCGCAGCGGGTAGAACTGCTGCCTCCCAGCGCCAGAGACCCGGGTTCGATCCTGACTACGGGTGCTGTCTGTACGGGGTTTGTACGTTCTCCCCGTGACCTGCGTGGGTTTTTCTCCGGGTGCTCCGGTTTCCACCCACGCTCCAAAGACGTACAGGTTTGTAGGTTAATTGGCTTTGGTAAAAATTGTAAATTGTCCGTGGTGCATAGGATAGCGCGAGTGTACGGGGTGATCGTTGGTCGGTGTGGACTCGATGGGCTGAAGGGCCCGTGTCATTACTGTATCTCTAAAGTCCAAAGTAAACTCTGACGCAAGAAATAAGTTCATAGGTCCATAATTTCTAGAAACAGAATTTTTCGGCCCATCAAGTCTACTCTGCCATTCATTCATCTATCTTTCCCTCTCAACCCCATTCTACTGCCTTCTCCCCATAAACTCCTGACACCCTTATTAGTCAGGAATCTCTCAATATCTGCCTTAAAAACACCCATTGACTTGGCCTCCACAGGCTTCTGTGGCAATGAATCCCACAGATTGTAGATGTAGCCCAGTCCATCACACACAAAACACTCCCCACCATTGACTCCATCTAGACTTCATGCTGCCTCGGAAAAGCAGACGACATAATCAAAGCTTGTCCCACCCCGGTCATTCCTTTCCAATCGGCAGAAGGTACAGAAGCTTGAAAGCGCGCCCCACCAGACTCAGGAACAGCTTCTTCCCCTCTGTTATCAGGCTTCTGAACGGTCCTTCCATAAGCTAGGGTGCTGTCCCATTCACCTCTACCCCATTGTGGACATTGGACTTTCTGGAACTGATGCGCTACAATGCTGAGAACTATATTCTGCACTCTGTATCTTCCCCTTTGCTATACCTATTGGACTCGAGTTTGACTGGATTGTATTGTAGTCCAGTATTATCTTATCTGTTTCGATAGCGCGCAAAACTAAGTTTTTCACTGTACATGTCCACTGCACACATAGCAATAACAAACCTAAACTTAAACAAAGACTCTATGACTCTAAACCTAAACTGAAACTGAAGGGTTTCAACCCGAAACGTCGCCTATTTCCTTCGCTTCATAGATGCTGCTGCACCCGCTGAGTTTCTCCAGCATTTTTGTCGACCTTCGATTTTTCAGCATCTGCAGTTCCTTCTTGAACAATCTGTTTGAATTGCTATGAAATGCTCTAAAACACGTGACAAATTGCAGCAGAGCTAAACTGATGCGACCACAAACTTGTGCTGGTCCACATTCCAGATCTGAGGACAGTTTCTTCCCAGCTGTTATCAGGCAACTGAACCTCATTGAACCTCTCATCAGCTAGTGAGCGGTCCCGATCCTCCCATCTACCTCATTGGGGGACTTTTGAACAATCTTTGGTCTCCTAATCTGAGGAAAGACATTCTTGCCATAGAGGGAGTACAGAGAAGGTTCACCAGACTGATTCCTGGGATGTCTGGACTTTCATATGAAGAAAGACTGCCTTGTACTCGCTAGAATTTAGAAGATTGAGGGGGGATCTTATAGAAACTTACAAAATTCTTAAGGGGTTGGACAGGCTAGATGCAGGAAGATTGTTCCCGATGTTGGGGAAGTCCAGGACAAGGGGTCACAGTTTAAGGATAAGGGGGAAGTCTTTTAGGACCGAGATGAGGAAAACATTTTTCACACAGAGAGTGGTGAATCTCTGGAACTCTCTGCCACAGAAGGTGGTTGAGGCCAGTTCATTGGCTATATTTAAGAGGGAGTTAGATGTGGCCCTTGTGGCTAAAGGGATCAGGGGGTATGGAGAGAAGGCAGGTACGGGATACTGAGTTGGATGATCAGCCATGATCATATTGAATGGCGGTGCAGGCTCGAAGGGCCGAATGGCCTATTCTTTTACCTATTTTCTATGTTTCTATGTTTTCAAAGAGGGGGGTGACATTTTTATGCACCAAATATATGACCAATATTTCAGAAATAATTGTTTTGGTAGAGTCAAGAGTAATGAGTGGGTGGAATGGGATGATTGGGGTCATTGTTGTATACATTTTTTTAAATCAAGAATTGAAGTTGTCCTTGTTTTAATAATCAAGTTGTACTGTTGTAAAACGTTGCAAAAACTGCAATAAAATACTGTAAGCTTTTGCAGTAAAGAAAACCTTTTTTTAGGTTCCCATTTAAAGTTCCCATTTATTCAATATCTATGACGTGTGACGGTCATATGTGCATTACAGATGTATGTGTGTGTGTGGATGTGTGTATGTGTGTGTGTGTGTGTGTGTGTGTGTGTGTGTGTATGTTTGTGTGTGTGCGGATGTGTGTGTATGTGTGTATGTGTGTATGTATGTGTGTGTGTGTGTGTGTTTGTGTGTGTGTGTGTGTGTGTGTGTGTATGTGTGTGTGTGTGTGTGTGTGTGTGTATGCGCGCGCATGTGTGTGTGTGTGTGTGTGTGTGTGTGCGTGTGCGTGTGCGTGTGTGTGTGTGTGTGTGTGTGTGTGTGTGTGTGCGTGTGCGTGTGCGTGTGCGTGTGTGTGTGTGTGTGTGTGTGTGTGTGTGTGTGTGTGTGTGTGTGTGTGTGTGTGTGTGTGTGTGTGTGTGTGCGTGTGTGTGATGTCTATGTATGATTTCCCCCTTTGGACAATACACTGACGTCCTGCTCGTCGCAGCTTCCAGTCACAGCAGCCCCCTCTCCGATCCCCATTGACGTTGTTATTATAAACCCTCCAGATTCCCATTGTACTGCAGAGCAAACAGATCAGAGAGAGAAGGACCCGTCACAAACTGCTAGCATGGGTGGTCAGATGGATGTGGCCTTTCAGAGGGGAATTAGCCCAAACTCACATGGGGCCGATTCATTTTAGACCAGTAGTGGGAGTTTGGCCTCCGCTCTGTCACCATGCGCTGATGGCGACTTTATTCCTACTGCTTAACTTGAGCAACAGTGCGTCTGTTTTAACATATGCTGTCACAAAATAGGAATGTTCTGCACACAGCCTCCATTCTCAGTGCATCTCAATATTGTGACCCATCGGACTATCCTTGATCGGACTTTACTGGCTTTACCTTGCACTAAACGTTATTCCCCTATCAAGTATCTATACACTGTGGATGGCTCGATTGTAATCATGTATTGTCTTCCTGCTTACTGGATACGATACGATACACTACTGGATGCTTTCAAGCGAGAGCTAGATAGGGCTCTTAAAAATAGCGGAGTCAGGGGATATGGGGAGAAGGCAGGAACGGGGTACTGATTGGGGATGATCAGCCATGATCACATTGAATGGCGGTGCTGGCTCGAAGGGCCAAATGGCCTACTCCTGCACCTATTGTCTATTATCTATTGATACAATAAATATTTATTCATCGCCAGAGGGAGAGTGGTCTACCATGCAGGGGGATAGCACGCAGCAAAAGCTTTTCACTGTACCTCGGTACACGTGACAATAAACTAAACTATTTCATCAGGGGATCTGTGCATGAAGTCCAATTACAAAGAGCGGCCCGGTGGCGCAGCGGTAGAGTTGCTGCCTCACCGGGTTCGATCCTGACTACGGGTGCTGTCTGTACGGAGTTTGTCCGTTCTCCCTGTGACCGCGTGGCTTTTCTCCGAGATTTCGGTTTCCTCCCACACTCCGAATTCATTCATCATCGTTGACAACATTAGTGACGCAGTGGCGCTGGTTTCCGACGGGAACGGTGACGGACGCTCCACACGTCTCCGTCCTCCCGTTCCTGCGGACTTCCGCCGCTGGAAGTACAGGATGTTGGTGTGTGTGTGGTTTATCATCGTTCCTTACAACGACAGTGATCGCAACTTCTACTGAAGTGTCGATGGCCATTGGCTCGCTAGAAGCTCATCCGCCCTTTGACAGGTCTTGTTTTTGGTCCTGCTGGGGGTCCACAGCCCCCACCTCACCTGGCAAACCAGGTGGGGGAGACGGTTCAGTCGCCGACTATCCGACCATGGAGCAGGTAGCACAGGGTTACATGGTACCCGTGGGAGGGGGAACTCCCCCCTGATCTGACTCCGAAGACGTACAGGTTTGTTGGTTAATTGGCTTGGTATAAATGTAAATTATCTCTAGTGTATGTTAGGGTAGTGTTATAGCCCTGTCCCACTATACGAGTTCATTCAAGAGCTCTCCCGAGTTTAAAAAAATCAAACTCGTGGTAAGCACGTAGAATGTACGTAACGGGTGCGTCGGAACTCGGGGACGTCTCGTAGCGGCTCGTAACGCTAACGGCAGGTACTTGGGAAACGCGGTAAGCTCGGGAAGACTTTTCAACATGTTGAAAAAATGTCCACGAGAGCCCCGAGTACCTACGAGCGGCCATTACCGTAAATCTCCGAGTTCGAATCAGGGCAAACTCAGGGAGAACTCTTGAATGAACTCGTACAGTGGGACAGGGCTTTTAATGTGTGGGTATCGCTGGTCGGTGCGGTCTCAGTTGGCCGTAGGGCGTGTTGCTGCGTCTCCAAACTAAACTAAACATACAACACCCTTCACCAAATTCTTACGACAATAGTATTTGGGACGACAGGTGGCACAATGGGCTAAGTGTTCGGCTGGCGACCGGAAGGTGGCCGGTTCGAATCCCGCTTGGAGTGCATACTGTCGTTGTGTCCTTGGGCAAGACACTTCACCCACCTTTGCCTGTGTGTGAATGTGTGTGAATGTGTGTGTGAGTGATTGGTGGTGGTCGGAGGGGCCGTAGGCGCAGATTGGCAGCCACGCTTCCGTCAGTCTGCCCCAGGGCAGCTGTGGCTACAGAAGTAGCTTACCACCACCGAGTGTGACTGAGGAGTGAATGAATAATGCGATGTAAAGCGCCTTGAGTATTAGAAAGGCGCTATATAAATCCCATCCATTATTATTATTAATAGCATGGTGCAACACAAATTTAAATTTAATCCGATGCTTGGTTGGGTGAGGTGGGCGGGGGGGGGGGGGGGGGGGGACGAGGGGCAAGGTATATCTCCAGCTTTTTTTTCTTTTTTCTTATTTCTATATCTTTCTGCCACACTACTTTGGTAGTTTAGGGGACTTTCTTTTGTTCTTCAATCTATCTTTTCACTTTCTACTTTTTATCTTTCTTGTTTTCTTTTTACATTTTCACAGTTTAGGTTATAAGGTTAAAATGAAGTTGTACAATAATTGTATAATTTTAGATGCCGAATGTTTTATCTCCATACAATAGCTTCCTATAAAAATAAATAAAAACAAAAAAACATATTTGCAAAATGGCAGCTCATCGTTAGAAGACAAATACCACGTCACAGTATTGGTGCAGATGTGAATTGGTAACTGGAGAACTGTGGGCGAAAGTGACTCACAAATTCATGCCAAACCTTCACAATCTTCTCAGGCACTGATTAGAAATGATGTTGGGGGAGACTTTTCCCCTGTTGATTGAACTTGAAATGAATGAGGGAGGAGGTGTTCGGAAGAGACCCATGGATATCAAGATGTTCCTCGGAACTCTTCAGATGCTTTCACAAGAGAAAGACGCGCACTTTCTTCGTTGGTTCCTGCATCCTCCTGCGTCGCTCAAGATAAGGAACGCGTTGGAGGTCTCTCCAAGGTCTCGACAAGACCAGCAGTGAGTTTGTCACCAAACAGAAGTCATGGAGGAAAACATTGCGATTGCTTCATCTCGATAAGCTTCAGAGGACTCCTGTGGCCGCGTGGGTTTTCTCCGAGATTTCGATTTCCTCCCACACTCCAAATTCATTCATCACCGTTGAAAACATTAGCGATAGGAGATGTGGGCGGCTGGGGGGATGAGAAGCTATGGGGACATTCCACGGTGAGGACCAGGATAAAAATCATGGTGGGCTTGCTCACACTGTATCTGTTGGCACTAACATGGAAGTGACAAAAGATGATGTTGCACAGAACTTATTCCAACTCCCACGCACAACACATATCATGTTTTCCTTCCCAACTTCTACTCTTCCCGGGCCAATGTTATTGCTGGACTCCCCGATCCACGCTAAACATCGCAGGCGGACATTACGCAGGTCTCTCAAATGTAGTGTCACAGAATGAGTCAGAGTTCTGGACGGTCGGCAATGGTTGCCCGAATCTCCCGCTCGCTAGCCATTATAATTTGACTGCAGAGACTTGTAGACGCAGCCCAGACCATCACACAAACCAACCTCCCTTCCATGGCCTGTAACTCGTTTTCACCTTTTGGGGAGGTTTTCCTGAGTTTTTGTTATATTATTCATTATGTTCACATATTGTGTTGTGCTTCAGCAAGTACGATTTCATTGTTCTATCTGTGACTTTTTCTCACAGAGAGTTGTGAGTCTGTGGAATTCTCTGCCTCAGAGGGCGGTGGAGGCCGGTTCTCTGGATACTTTCAAGAGTTAGATAGAGCTCTTAAAGATAGCGGAGTCAGGGGATATGGGGAGAAGGCAGGAACGGGGTACTGATTGGGGATGATCAGCCATGATCACATTGAATGGCGGTGCTGGCTCGAAGGGCCGAATGGCCTACTCCTGCACCTATTGTCTATTGTCTATTGACATATGACAATAAAACACTCTTGACTCTTCACACAACCAACAATGGCCTGTTTCCTTGAGCATCATTACTATTTTTGCATATCTTTCACTCATTTGTTCTTGATGTCCCTATTTCACCATCTGTCTCTCTTGTTTCCCTTTCTCCCGGACTCTCAGTCTGAAGAAGGGTCTCGACCTGAATCGTTCCACCCATTCCAGACAGAGATGCTGTCTGACTCGCTGAGTTACTCCGGCTTTTTGTGTCCATCTCCCTTCCGTTGACTCCACTTAAACTTCACGCTGCCTCCTCCAAAGATGTACTGGTTTCGAGTTTCTAGATCAATTGGCTTCTGAAAATTGTCCCTAGTGTGCAGGATAGTCCTGGTGTACGAGATGAGTTCAAGTTCAAGTTCAAGTGAGTTTATTGTCATGATGATCGCTGGTCGGCATGGACTCAGTGGGCCGAAGGGCCTGTTTCCACTCTGTATTTCTTGCCTAAAGTACAGTTTCATGTTACAGTCACCAAGAGCCCAAAGAATGGTCATGTTCCAACCAACCAAGAAATTTCAATATGAAAATACACGAACGTTAACTTTATTTGACACTTCTTAATTTAATGAAATGAAGATATTTGTGTTGGAGATTGGAATGCCACTTGGGCAGTACTATTAATGTCATTTTAGGCCCATATCCAGGCTAATTGTTCTGTCCCAATGGCCATGGGAGAACAGAGGGAGAGATCTTTATACAATGGAGTAGAACGGCCCAATATACCTTCTCTAGACCTCATGCTTTTTAGTTCTATTAACATTTGTTCAACCCTCAGGGTTCAATCCGTAAGATTTTGTTACTCCATCTGGTTGAAAGCTCAGAAATCTCTCCTGAAAAGTCCAACCTCCCAGGAGACAAAAAAAGGGGGAATTTCTGAGCGTTAATTGTGGTGAGAGAACAGGAAATTGAGATACCAAAAGCTAGAGTGACTCAACGGGTCAGGCAGCATCTCTGGAGAAAAGGAATAGGTGGCGTTTCAGGTCGAGGCCCTTCTTTAGACTGAGAATCCGGAGAAAATGCTGACTCCCCGACTCTCAGTCTGAAGAAGGGTCTCGACCTGAAACGTCACCTATTCCTTTTCTCCAGGGATGCTGTCCGACCCATTGAGTCACTCCAGCATTTTCTGCCCGTCTTCGGTTTAAACCAGCATCTGCAGTCCCTTCTGACCAATAAAGGTAACAGCTGGGAAAGGTGACTTCTCGGGGAGAGATTTATTCTTGAATGTTGACCAACTGAAACATCGGAGGTGTTTTAAACTTTAGACTTTGGAGATGCTGCGTGGAAACGGGCCCTTCGGCCCACTGAGTCCGCGCCGACCAGCGATCACTCCGTACATTAGAACCAGGGTTGGCAACTTTCTCACTCCCCAAAGAAGGGTCAAAAGGTCAAAATATTGGACAAAAGGCCAAAATACGGGACAAATTCCCGACGGCAATTCATTGACCGACTGGGCCGTGGCTGGGTGAATGATGAGTTGGCCCCGGGTGCTGGACTGCACACAAAGCCCAGCCGGCGGGCCAGCTGAGGAGTTTTGGTCCGGGCCGCGCGACGTCGCGCGCAAAGTCCGGCGCCCCGTCCAACCCATGAGCCGATGATCGGCCGTGAGAAGGAGGGGTGGTGGTGGTGTCGGCGGTAAGCGAAGGTCCGAAGGTCAGACAGCTGGCCGGGCTGCCGACCGACCGACGGGGCCACGGGCGAGGCGCTGCTGCTGCTGCTGCTGCTGCTGCACTCCATGGGCTGCACTACGTCGGGACGGGTGAGGCGGGGCCGGACGCGGCGCTCCGACCCGACAGTCCCCTCGACTCGAGTAGTAATACAGGACAAGGGCGGTCCCGTACGGGACAAACCAATTTAGCCCAAAATACGGGATGTCCCGGCTAATACGGGACAGTTGGCAACCCTAACCAGCACTCTCCTACGCACTAGGGACAATTTACACTTTACAGATTAAAGTCCAGTTTAAAGTTTGTCCAAGTGTCTCCATAGAGGTAGACAGTAGTTCAGGACCGCTCTCTAGTTGTTGGTAGGATGGTTCAGTTGCCTGATAACAGCCGGGAAGAAACTGTCCCTGAATCTGGAGGTGTGCGTTTTCACACTTCTGTACCTCTTGCCCGATGGGAGAGGGGAGAAGAGGGAGTGGCCGGGGGTGAGACTGGTCCTTGATGATGCTGCTGGCCTTGCCGAGGCAGCATGAGGTGTCCCTTGAGTGAGCAGATATTATTCATCATCATCATTGTTGAAAACATCAGCGGGCGCGGTGCCTTACAATGCCATGTACGACAGTGATCGCAACTTCTACTGAAGTGTGGATGGGCGTTGGCTCGCTAGGAGCTCATCCGCCCTTTGACAGGGATTGTTTTTGGTCCTGCTGGGGGTCCACAGCCCCCTCCTCACCTGGCAAACCACGTGGGGGAGAAGGTTTAGTCGCCGACTCTCCGACCATGGAGCAGGTAGCAGGGGGTTACATGGTACCCGTGGCTGGGGGGGGGATAAGTCTCGCAGTCCCTTCCACAATTATTATCTTTCATATAAATCCCATCTATTTATTGCAAGCAGCATAATTGTGTTTAAAATCTTCTCATTTTGTGAATATTATTAAGTTTCTGAAACAAATTCTCTCCCAGAGCCTCTAAAGTTATCAGGAATTTGGCTCATCCTTGCATAATAAACCGTGCTATCAAATGCATGGGCAAAACCCAGTGGGAAGCCCAGATTTCATTTAAAGAGGAGACTCAGGCCAAACAGGTGTTGTTTAAATTATTGGAATGGTAACAGTATACCCAAAAAAACACCATAATTTCTTAAGTAAATAAATAATTACTTTGCAAGAGCAACATAAGACATGAGGCCATTCGGCCCATCGAGTCTACTCCGCCATTCAATCATGGCCGATCTATCTCTCCCTCTCAACCCCATTCTCCTACCTTCTCCCTGTAACCCCTGACACCCGTACCAATCAAGAAGCTATCTAAGTATGTATATGCTGATGCTGGTCTCGTTAGAATTTAGAAGATTGAGGGGGGATCTTATAGAAACTTACAAAATTCTTAAGGGGTTGGACAGGCTAGATGCAGGAAGATTATTCTCGATGTTGGGGAAGTCCAGAACAAGGGGGTCACAGTTTAAGGATAAAGGGGAAGTCTTTTAGGACCGAGATGAGAAAAACATTTTTTACACAGAGAGTGGTGAATCTGTGGAATTCTCTGCCACAGAAGGTAGTTGAGGCCAGTTCATTGGCTATATTTAAGAGGGAGTTAGATGTGGCCCTTGTGGCTAAAGGGATCAGGGGGTGTGGAGAGAAGGCAGGTACGGGATACTGAGTTGGATGATCAGCCATGATCATATTGAATGGCGGTGCAGGCTCGAAGGGCCAAATGGCCTACTCCTGCACCTATTTTCTATGTTTCTATGTTTCTAAATCTAGAGGACACGCTTTAAGAGGGATATGGGCCAAACGCAGGCTGGTGGGACTTGCGTAGATGGGACATGCTGGGCTGAAGGGCATGTTTCCACACTGTGAGACTCTATGACTCTATGAGGAGAGGAAGATTAACTCTGAGTCTATGCACACCTTGTCTGCTTGCCAATGTACATAGATGGCTGAAATTCTTCACCTAGATGAGAATGAAACACGCAATTATTATTTTATTAAGGGCATTAATCAGAATCCATTTGCATTATAATGTGCAATTCTGGACTATTAATCATAGTAAGGATATTGTTTCTCTCCGAGAGGCACAGATGTGAACAATTAAGATTATTTCAGGTACTGGGAATTAACTTATGAGGAAAGATTAAAGAATTTGAGCCGATTCTCATTGGAAAACAGAAAACTTTGAAGTGATATAATTGTAGTTTCCAAGTTTATGTAATTAGCTCAAGCAAATTGTGTACCGTGTGAAGGAGTTCAAACGTCAAGGGACATGGGTTAAAATCAGGAAGTTAAAATTCAGGGAGGAAATCAGGCCGAACCTTTATCACCCGGGGAGTAATAAAGTTGTTGAATGAGTTACCGCGGGGAGATGATTAAAGTATTTAGATTTAAGAGACAGTAAATGAGTTTGAGTTCCTCCGTGTTTCTTAATGCGCTCCCATTCAACGTATGAATTAGATTTCGGCCCCGCCACCTTTCACACATAAGTGAACATATTTCAAATACAAGTCAAACATCAGCACGGTGGCGCAGCGGTAGAATTGCCGCCTTACCGCGCCAGAGACCCGGGTTCGATCCCGACTACGGGTGCTGTCTGTGCGGAGTTTGCACGTTCTCCCCGTGACCTGCGTGGGTTTCCTCCAGGTGCTCTGGTTTCCTCCCACACTCCAAAGACCTACAGGTTTGTAGGTTAATGGTCTTCTGTAAATTGTCCCTAGTGTGTGGGATAGTGCGAGTGATCGCTGGTCTGCATGGACTCAGTGGGCCGAAGGGTCTGTTTCCATGCTATATCTCTAAAGTCTAAAGTCTAAAGCCATCGTGTCAGACTGATTTTATGCTTACAGCTTAAAATCTACCGCATGTACGTTCCCCCCGTGACCTGCGTGGGTTTTCTCCGGGTGCTCCGGTTTCCTCCTACACTCCAAAAGACGTACAGGTTTGTAGGTCAATCGGCTTCGGTAAAAATTGTAAATTGTCCCTAGAGCGTGTGGGGCAGTGCTCGTGTACAAGGTGATCGCTGGTCGGCGCGGACTCGATGGGCCAAAGGATCTGTTTCTGTTCTGTATCCCTAAACTGAACTAAACCAAGTCTGAAGAAGGGTCTCGACCCAAAATGTTACCTATTCCATCTCTCCACAGATGCTGCCTCACCCGCTGAGTTTCTCCAGCATTTTTGTCCACCTTAATCTAAAACACTTGTTCTATGCACACCAGGGACAATTTACAGAAGCCAGTTAACCGACAAACCTGCACGTCTTTGGAGTGTGGGAGGAAACCGGAGCACCCGGAGAAAACGCTGCCCAGTCCATCATCGGCTCTGACCTCCCTACCATCGAGGGGATCTATCGCAGTAGCTGCCTCAAAAAGGCTGGCAGTATCATCAAAGACCCACACCATCCTGGCCACACACTCATCTCCCCGCTACCTTCAGGTAGAAGGTACAGGAGCCTGAAGACTGCAACGTCCAGGTTCAGAAATAGCTACTTCCCCACAGCCATCAGGCTATTAAACTCAACTCAAACGAAACTCTGAACATTAATAGCCCATTATCTGTTTATTTGCACTTTATCAGTTTATTTATTCATGTGTGTATATATTTATATAATGGTATATGGACACACTGATCTGTTCTGTATTCATGCCTACTATGTTCTGTTGTGCTGAAGCAAAGCAAGAAATTCATTGTCCTATCTGGGACACATGACAATAAACTCTCTTGAATCTTGAATCTTGAAACCCACGCAGGTCACGGGGAGAACGTACAAACTCCGTACAGACAGCACCCGTAGTCGGGATCGAACCCGGGTCTCCGGCGCTGTGAGGCAGCAACTCTACCGCTGCCCCACCCTGTCGTCCTAAGATGGTCTTTGGCTTCTCCATTCATCTTGGGGGCGAGCCACCAAGTCAAATATAAATCTGGTGGCAACAGGAACAGCCATTGCGAGGTGTAACCATGGCAACTGTGCAGCACTGACTGCCACGGGCATTACACAGCTTACTGACACTGCTTGGTTTATCTCGTACAAAAATAAACTTTAATGGAGCACAACACGGGGGAAAGAAAATATTAGTAAATCTGTGCTTACATCGGCAAGTTTGCTCCGATTCTCCATCTACAGCAATCATACCAATTAGGTTATTATACAAAAATAGTTGAATGCCTGCTTTTGTTCTGTGAGTGAGGATTTAAGGAGATTTGTTGAATTATAATAGAGACATCGTTTCTAGGGCGGCATGGTGGCGCAGCTGATATAGCCTCTGCCTCATCGCGCCAGAGACCCGGGTTCGATCCTGACCTCGGGTGCTATCTATGTGTGGAGTTTGCACGTTCTCCCTGTGACTGGGTGGGTTTCCTCTGGGACTTTGCAAAGACATGCAGGTCTATAGGTTAATCAGCCTCTGTAAATTGCACCTAGTGTGTAGGGAGTTAAGGGCCTGTCCCACTTGCATGCGACTGCATGCGTTTGGCGCGACCAAACGGAAGCGGAGTTCGCGCTAAGTACGCGCTAAGTTCGCGCGTGACGTCATTTGCGTCATACTTACCAACCAGCTGGGCAGGAGGCGGGCCGACTGAATTTGGGCGTCGCACGGCGTCGGGGGGTGACGTCATCACGCAACGCCACGCTGGGCGGTGATGTCATCGCGCAACGCCACGCGCTAGGCGTACGCCGTCAAGGCACTGCGTACGACCAAAATGCGCCTGCGTGCCGACAGGCTGTTGGCGCGCGAAGATTTCGGACACTGACGGTTTTCGGAGCCCCGCGCTATATCGGGACCAGCCCCGCACAACTCCGCGCTTCTAAATGGGACCGGCCCCGCGCGGCCATACGGTGCCCATACACCTCAAGCGACCACGTTTGGGCGCGCCAAACGCATGCAATCACATACAAGTGGGACAGGCCCTTTATTGAGAAAGTGGGTTCACACAAAACTAGTGCGTGATTGGGTGATCGGTGGTCGGCGTGGATTCTGTGCGCCGAATGGCCGGTTTCCATTCTCTACATCTAATCTAAACTAAACTAAACTAAACAATGCAAGACAAAAGAATCAGTGGGTGGTGGGTGGTGAATCTGTGGAATTCATTGCCACAGATGGCTGTGGAGTCCAAGTCAATGGGTATTTTTAAACATAGAAACATAGAAACATAGAAAATAGGTGCAGGAGTAGGCCATTCAGCCCTTTGAGCCTGCACCGCCATTCAATATGATCATGGCTGATCATCCAACTCAGTATCCTGTACCTGCCTTCTCTCCATACCCCCTGATCCCTTTAGCCACAAGGGCCACATCTAACTCCCTCTTAAATATAGCCAATGAACTGGCCTCAACTACCTTCTGTGGCAGAGAATTCCACAGATTCACCACTCTCTGTGTGAAAAATGTTTTTCTCATCTCGGTCCCAAAAGATTTCCCCCTTATCCTTAAAAGGCGGAGATTGATAGATTCTTGATTGGTACGGGTGCCAGGGGTTATGGGGAGAAGGCAGGAGAATAGGGTTAGGAGGGAAAGATTGATCGGTCATGATTGAATGGCGGAGTAGACTCGATGGGCCGAATGGCCTAATTCTGCTCCAATCACTTATGAACATAAAAAAGAGGCAGAGACAGGCTCAGATATGTACACTACTTTAGCAAAGATGTTTCATTCAATGAGTTGATAGAACGTGGGATAAACATAGAACTAGTGTGAACAGGTGTACGAAGGAACTGCATGTGCTGGTTTAAACTGAGGATAGACACAAAAAGCTGGAGTAACTCAGCCGGACAGGCAGCATCTCTGGAGAGAAGGAATGGGTGACATTTTGGGTTGAGACCCTTCTTCAGACTCAGTTCTTTGGTTTGAAGGCATTTGCTGCCTAGGTCTTCTTCCTCTTGTGTGTGGCATGCACAGCCTAAAGTTATAGGTCAAGGGTAGACATCCAGGCCAGGACAGCATCAGTGACTGCGTGGATGGCTTTGATGCCCCCGCCCAGGGAAAAGCCTTAGTGGGCAGTGGACAGGTGCACGGGCAGGACACGTTAAGGCTCGCCACCATTCTCACGCCCAAATAAGGGACAAAAGGTCAAAGTACGGGACAAATTCCCAACGACAATTCGTTGACCGACTGGGCCGTGGCTGGGTGAATGATGAGTTGGGCCCGGGTGCAGGACTGCACACAAAGCCCAGCCGGCGGGCCAGCTGTGAGGAGTTTTGGCCCGGGGGCCGCGCGACGTCGCGCACCCCGTCCAACTCATGAACCGATTATCGGCCACGAGAAGGAGGGGAGGTGGTGGTGTCGGCGGTAAGCGAAGGTCCGAAGGTCGGACAGCTGGCCGGGCTGCCGACCGACCGACGGGGCCACGGGCGAGGCGCTGCTGCTGCTGCTGCTGCTGCACTCCATGGGCTGCACTACGTCGGGACGGGTGAGGCGGGGCCGGACGCGAGTCCCCTCGACCCGAGCAGTAGCGGTCAAATACGTGACAACCAATTTAGCCGTATATATACGGGATGTCCCGGCTAATACGGGACAGTTGATAACCCTAGTTCAGAAGGAATTGGCCGAACGCAGGCAGTTGGGACTAGTAGATGGGGCATGTTGGTCAGCGTGGACAAGTTGGGCCGAAGGGCCTGTTGCCACACTGTGTATGAGTCCATGAATCTAAATGGCCTGTCCCACTTGGCCGTCAATCTTGTACATCACAAAATCCTGCGACGCCGAGCGTGACCGCGCGGCACTGCCTATGTCATCACGCGCATCATGACTCGCACGTGATGCGCGCGTCGTGCGTGGTGACGCATAAATTATGTCGCGTAAATTGCGTGCAAATGACGGCCAAGTGGGACAGCCCGTAAGTGTCTGGGTGTCTCTTTCTACGCCTGTCTCTGACCCACTTATATCGGCACCTCTCCACAGAGCGATCAGAGAGGATTTTCTAGTCCACAACAGCTCCTCGGGAAAAGCTAAAGGGCATTCTGCAGACAGTATAACGTTTACAATACAAGGGCAGGCATCGTTTGATCGGCAACAAAGTGTTTTTTCTTTGACCTCAAACAGTGTACAAGCGAGTGTACATTCTACCAGTATCTTCCCATCCCGCAGTAGCACTGCTGAAGATCAGAAATGACGTCTGCGGACTCTGATCTTACTGCCGCGCTCTCTATCTCCACCTCTGGAGTCGCTCGTGAGGGAGAGAGGAACGCCTAATCTTCACCTTAATAAAAACATCGCCTTTGTTCAACGTGCCTTCCTGCAACTTGCAGTGAATGTTGAAGCAATGACATTCGAGTACAGTCTGAAGAAGGGTCTCGACCCGAAACCTGGTCCAGAGATGCTGTCTGACCCGCTGAGTTACTCCGGCTTCTTTGCGTCGCTCATTCTTTCCCCTGCGTGAGCTTGAATGCTGTTTTTTGTTTCCTTTCCCACTTATCTCACCGCTGCCACTGGGAAGAAGGTACAGGAGCCTGAAGACTGTAACGTCCAGGTTCAGGAACAGCTTCTTCCCAACAGCCATCGGGCTATTAAACACAATGAATAAGCTATGACCTCTGAACTGCAAAAGACTATATTATTATTTTGTTATCTGCATTATATTTGTTATTTATTAAACTTTTTCTTTTTCTTTCCCATTTTATACAATGTTTCCATATTCACATATTGTGTTGTGCTGCAGCAAGTAAGAATTTCATTGTCCCATCCAGGACATTTGACCATAAAATACTCTTGACTTGAAACCCCCGGGAGGGGGGGTGATACCTATTCCCCGGTGTTGGGTAGATGTCCCGACCTACCCTTGACCCCAGTAGGTCATTTGTCAGGGGGGGGGGGGGGTGGGGGAGATGAAGTCCTTGACGGTAAAGCACTACCCATCGCTGCCTGCTATCATGTTGTCTTTCCATAAGTCTCTGGGCAAAACGGCTCCTGAATTATTCATTCCCCCCCCCCCCTTCCTCCCCCAGCTCCCTGCAACTTCCACATCTCCATCAGCCGAGTTCTTGAGTGAAGACTGTTTCCCTGGAAACCTTATCAGAGATCGTCCGATCGAGGCTCCATAAATGAAATAAAAGAGGAAATTGGCTGTATTAGCATAAGAGAAGCCAGTCTGGGACTCAATGCACACTGCGCCCCACAGCACACAAACCCCCCCTTATCAGTGTCTTTCCATCAACACCTGCCTCTTTTTTTTAATATATATTTTTTTATATGTACATATATATTTTATATTCCACGCAGCCCAATCTTTTGTCGCAGCTCGGAAGCTGAAAATGTGCGAACTCTTCCCAGTCCCAACGAGCAGCTGTCTGATGTCTGACCTTTCCCCCTGCCGACTACTTAATTTCCTCCCCACTTCGCTGTATGTGCTCTGAAATTAAGCTTGCCACTCCCGCGATAGCCTGCCCCAAAATTCCTCCTTCCCCGACCAATATTCAATAGACAATAGACAATAGGTGCAGGAGTAGGCCATTCGACCCTTCGAGCCAGCACCGCCATTCAATGTGATCATGGCTGATCATCCACAATCAGTACCCCGTTCCTGCCTTCTCCCCATATCCCTGACTCCTCTATCTGAAGAAGGGTTTCGGCCCGAAACATTGCCTATTTCCTTCGCTCCATAGATGCTGCTGCACCCGCTGAGTTTCTCCAGCATTTTTGTGTACCTCAGCTATCTTTAAGAGCCCTATCTAGCTCTCTATTGAAAGCATCCAGAGAACTGGACTCCACCGCCCTCTGAGGCAGAGAATTCCACAGACTCACAACTCTCTGTGAGAAAAAGTGTTTCCTCATCTCCGTTCCAAATGGCTTACCCTTTATTCTTAAACTTTGGCCCCTGGTTCTGGACTCCCACAACCTCTAGCATGTCCATACCGTTAATAACCCTATCTGTTTCAATGAGATCCCCTGTGTGACCAAACTGGTGTCTAGTTTGGGGAGGAACTGCAGATGCCGGTTTACCCCGACGCTGGGCGTAACTCGGCGGGACAGGCAGCAGATCTGGAGACAGAGAACGGGTGACGTTTCGGGTCGAGACGCAGTCTAGACTAGTTTGGAGATACAGCGCCGAAACAGGCCCTTCGGCCCACCGAGTCCGCGCTGACCAGCGATCACCCCACACACTAACACTATCCTACACACACTCGGGACAATTTACAATGTTTACCAAAACCAATTAACCTGCAAACCTGCTCGTCTTTGGAATTTGGGAGGAAACCGGAGCACCCGGAGAAAACCCACGCAGTCACCGGGAGAATGTACAAACAGATGGCACCTGTGTGTGAGTGTGCATACATGTACGGTATGAGTATGTGTGTGTATGAGTGTGTGTCTGTGTGTGTGTGTGCATGTGTGAGTGTGTGTGTGCGTGACTGTGCGTGTGTGTTTATATGTGTACTTGTTTCTGAGTGCACATACATATATGTATTTGAAAGTATGTTTATGCATCATGTATCTATGTGAGTGCTATACTGTGTGCATTTGTGTGTGCATGTGTCAATGAGTGTGATGTGTGTACATCTATTCATCGTGTGTATGTGACATGTGACATGTGTGCATATGAGAGTGTATGTATGTGGGGTGGTTGGATGTGTGTAAGCGTGTGAGTGTGTATGTGAATATTTGATTGTGTGTGTGTTTGTGTGTGTGTAAATATGTGCGTGTAGGTGTGACTGCATGTGCATGTCAGTGTGTTTATGTGTGCAAGCGTGCAAGTGTGTATGTGTGAGTGTGTGTGTTTGTGAGAGTGAGCGTGTGAGTGTATGTGTGAGTGTGTGTGTGAGTATCTGTTTGTGTGTGCATGAGTGTGTGAGTGAGTGTGTGAGTGTGTGAGTATTTGTTTGTGTGTGTGTGTGTATTTGTGTGTGTGAGTGTGCGTGTTTATGTGTGAGTGTGTGTTTGTATGTGTGTGTGTGTGAGTGTGTGTGTGTGTGTGTGAGTGTGTGTGTGTGTGTGTGTGTGTGTGTGTGTGTGTGTGTGTGTGTGTGAGTGTGTATGTGTGTGTGTGTGTGTGTGTGTGTGTGTGAGTGTGTATGTGTGCGCGTGTTTATGTGTCCATGCGTGTGTGTTCATGTGTGTGTCAGTGGAATCGTTTGGTGTCTGTGCGTGTATCTGTGTGTGTGCATAAATGTGCGATTTAGTTTGAGCATTAAGAATTGGTAGAAGAACTGCCCCTAAACAGAATGAAATTCCTAACATGATATCATAACAAATTATTATAAATAGTAGCAAAGCCAAAGATTTGATCTGAAGCTGTGATTCACTCTGCAACTGTAAACCTGCCCAGCTTTGTTCTTCCTAACCTAACGTCACATCAAGCCAGGCTGTTTGACATTTTGCATCATATTTTGTTTCATTTGCACGTCTAGATTAGATTTATTAGATTAGAGATACAGCGCGGATACAGGCCCTTCGGCCCACCGAGTCCGCACCGACCAGTGTTCCCCGCACATGAACACAAGCCTACACACACTAGGGACAATTTACACTTATACCAAGTATACAAACACAAGCCAATTAATCTTCAAACCTGTGGGAGTAAACCGAAGATCTCCGGAGGAGGTAGTTGAGGCAGGTACTATCGCACCTAGGGTTGCCAACTGTCCCGTATTAGCCGGGACATCCCGTATATTGGGTAAATTGGTTTGTCCCGTACGGGACCGCCCTTGTCCCGTATTTGACCGCTACTACTCGGGTCGAGGGGACTGTCGGGTCGTCCGGCCCCGCCTCACCCGTCCCGACGTAGTGCAGCCCATGGAGTGCAGCAGCAGCAGCAGCAGCGCCTCGCCCGTGTCCCTGTCGGTCGGTCGACAGCCCGGCCAGCTGTCCGACCTTTAGACGTTCGCTTAACGCCGACACCACCACCGCCCCTCCTTCTCATGGCCGATCATCGGTTCATGAGTTGGACGGGGCGCTGGACATTGCGCGCGACGTCGCGCGGCCCGGGCCAAAACTCCTCAGCTGGCCCCGCCGGCTGGGCTTTGTGTGCAGTCCAGCACCCGGGGCCAACTCATCATTCACCCAGCCACGGCCCAGTCGGTCAACGAATTGTCGTCGGGAATTTGTCCCGTATTTTGACCTCTTGTCCCTTATTTTGGAGTGAGAAAGTTGGCAATCCTGATCTCAATGTTCAAGAAACATTGGGACAGGTGCATGGGTAGGACAGGTTTGGAGGGATATGGGCCAAATGGAGGCAGGTGGAACTAGTGTAAATGGGGCACGTTGGCCAGTGTGGTGTGGGCAAGTTGGGCCGAAGGGCCTGTTTCCACGCTGTATCAGTCCACGACGGTAAGCTAGTCTTGAGTCTGGTGAAGCTTCAATGGTTAACATGTGTTTGATCTTTCACAATAATACCAGTTGTATTGAAGGCCAAATATTTTGGGTGAGATCTCTGAATGTTTTTCCTCATATCCATTCACTTCTTCAACCTCTGAAAAGACCCCGTGATGCAGTAACAGCGATCAGTCACTAGATGCCAGCAGCCACACATTGTATTATGCACTTTCCCGTACAATATCTGATTTTCAAAGAAATGTTTATCTTTTAGTTAACGCAGAAAATCAGGTACGTCGGTATTCCCTGACAATGACTTGCCGAGCTGGCCAGATCTTTAAGCAGCATAAATCCTCTACAGACCTCTTCAAAGGCTGTGCAATAGAAAAAAGCAGACAAAATGAAGAAGGGTCTCGTCCCGAAACGTCGCCCATTCCTTCTCTCCAGAGATGCTGCCTGTCCCTCTAAGTTACTCCAGCATTTTGTGTCTATCTTCGGTGTAAACCAGCATCTGCAGTTCCATCCTACACAATAAAATATCAACTACAGTTCCACGCTTAGCGTGGCACGGTGGCGCAGCGGTAGAGTTGCTGCCTCACAGCGCCAGAGACCCGGGTTCGATCCTGACTACGGGTGCTGTCTGTACGGAGTTTGTACGTTCTCCCCGTGACCTGCGTGGGTTTTCTCCGAGAACTTCAGTTTCCTCCCACACTCCAAAGACGAGCAGGTTTGTTTTTTAATTGGCTTGGTGTAAATGTAAAATTGTCCCTAGTGCTTGTAGGGTGGTGTTAATGTGCGGGGATTGCAGGCATGATTCTGCACTGTAGTCAGAAGAAGGACCTTGACCCGAAAGGTCACCTATTCCCTTTTCTCCGGAGATGCAGCCTGGCCCGCTGAGTTACTCCAGCTTTTTGTGCCTATCTCTGTAGACCATTTCTGTACACCTGCTAATCGAGGATCGGAGGGCGTGCATGGAAATATTCTAATGGACTGTTTGTGAGAAGAATTTCACTGAGTTAGCACTGCCCCGCTGTGTTACTCCAGCATTTTTGTCTCTCTCCAGCACCTGCAGTTCCTTCCGACACAACAAAGGGGAGGCCATTTAAGACTGAGGTGAGAAAAAAACTTTTTCACCCAGAGAGTTGTGAATTTGTGGAATTTCCTGCCACAGAAGGCAGTGGAGGCCAAATCACTGGATGGATTTAAGAGAGAGTTGGATAGAGCTCTAGGGGCTGGTGGAGTCAAGGGATATAGGGAGAAGGCTATGTGTACTAGTCATGTCTCTACTATTTATTTCATTCCCCTTACATGTTTTTCCTCTACCTGCTAAATTTTTGTAAGGTGTCCTTGAGACTCTAGAAAGGCGCCCATAAATAAAATGTATTATTATTATTATTAAGGCAGGCACGGGTTATTGATTGGGGACGATCAGAATGAATGGCGGTGCTGGCTCGAAGGGCCAAATGGCCTCCTCCAGCACCTATTTTCTATGTTTCTATGTTTCTAAGGAAGGTAGTATCGCTGGTCCTGTTTCTGCGAAAAATGCCAAGCCAAAGGGAGTGTCTTTCAGCCCGCGATCTTCTAGGAAGCAGAGATCAAAACAACATTGGAGCAGTAAAGGAAACGGACGATAATCGCTCCAACTTAAATATTGACAACTTGGACAATTGCAATTGTTCTACGAATCGCATCAGATCTGGCCCGGGGAAAGCTTGGCGGGCTGCAAAACTTGAACATCGAGGGATCTTTAATATAAAGATATTTCAGCCATAATCCCTGTGTGAGAAAGAACTGCAGATGCTGGATAAAATCAAAGGTAGACTCAGAGGGTGAGGCAACATCTATGGAGAGAAGGAATGGCTGTGGGATGGGACAAAGGTGATGGGATAAAGGGGAAATCCTTTAGGACTGAGGTGAGAAAAACATTTACCAGAGTGGTAAATCTGTGGAACTCTCTGCCACAGAAGGTAGTTGAGGCCAGTTCATTGGCTATATTTAAGAGGGAGTTAGATGTGGCCCTTGTGGCTAAAGGGATCAGGGGGTATGGAGAGAAGGCAGGTACAGGATACCGAGTTGGATGATCAGCCATGATCATATTGAATGGCGGTGCAGGCTCGAAGGGCCGAATGGCCTACTCCTGCACCTATTTTCTATGTTTCTATGTTTCTATGAATAGGAAACGTCTCCTATTCCTTCGATTCCTTCGATTCCTTCTATTCCCCCGAAACGTCACCCATTCCTTCTCTCCATAGATGCTGCCTCACCCGCTGAGTTACTCCAACGTTTTGTCCCAGTCTTCAGCCATAATCCACATCCATTCTCCTGTGGGAAGACAATGGAAATTTAAAGCCAGATATACCTACGATGCAGTGGCCAGGAAAGCACAACCAACGCCTGTACTTCCCTAGAAGGATTAGGAAGTTCGGCATGTCCCAATCCAAAACGTCACCTATCCACAGATTGACACAAAATGCTGGAGTAACTCAGCGGGACAGGCAGCATCTCTGGAGAGAAGGAATGGGTGACCTTTCGGGTCGAGACCCTCTATCTTTGGTTTAAACCAGCATCTGCAGTTCCGTTATACACATGTCACCTATCCATGTTCTCCAGAGATCTGCCTGACCCGCTGAGTTACTCCAGCACTTTGTGACTTTCTTTGGTAAGCCAGCATCTGCAGTTCCTTGTTATTACTGGTGTGTGTAGATTAATACCCTTTATCATGTGAAATGCAGAAACATTAGCAGCGTCTCCTTGGAGTGAATGAACAATGTCAATTGTCTACCAGTTAAAGCGCTGGTTAGTTAAGCGATCCCAAAGATTCCCGCAAGTCAAGTGATCTACAGCCTCGGGCGGCACGGTGGCGCAGCGGTAGAGTTGCTGCCTCACAGCGCCAGAGACCCGAGTTCAATCCCGACTACGGGTGCTGTCTGTACGGAGTTTGCACGTTCTCCCCGTGACCTCCGTGGGTCTTCTCCGAGAACTTCGGTTTCCTCCCACACTCCAAAGACGAGCAGGTTTGTTGGATAATTGGCTTGGTGTAAATGTAAAACTGTCCCTAGTGCTTGTAGGGTAGTGTTAATGTGCGGGGATTGCAGGTCGGCACTGGCACAATGGGCCGAAGGGCCTGTTTCCGTGCTGGATCTCTAAACGAAACCACGAAAAGCCGAAGTAATTTTTCACCGTTACTTTTATGCACATCTTTCATTCAACATTATTTATCTCTCTACATCACCGTCTATATCTCTCGTCTGACCAGTCTGAAGAAGGGTCTCGACCCAAAACGTCACCCTTTCCCCTGACCAGTCTGAAGAAGGGTCTCGACCCGAAACTTCACCCTTTCCCCTGACCAGAGTGAAGAAGGGTTTCGACCCGAAACGTCACCCATTCCCGCTCTCCAGAGATGAGTTACTTCAGCATTTTGTTTCTATCCAAACCAAAACACAGGATCTTGAATGAATGAATGAATGAATGAGTGAATGAATAAGTTTATTAGCCAAGTATTCACATACAAGGAATTTGCCTTGGTGCTCCGCCCGCAAGTGACAACATGGCATGCTGTGACACATAGAACATTAAACATTTCTTGAATGTTGCAAATCCGAAAATAGACAAACACATTGAAGAAATGTTGAATGTTTTATGTGTCATTCCTAACTGTCACTGGATGTCATGCGGGCGGAGCACCAAGGCAAATTCCTTGTATGTGAATACTTGGCCAATAAACTTATTCATTCATTCATTCATTCATTCATTCATTCATTCATTCAAGATCCTGCGTTTTGGCATTGATAGAAACTGGAGTAACTCAGCGGGACAGGCAGCATCTCCGGAGAAAATGGATAGGTGATATTTTGGGTCGGGACCCTTCTTCAGACATTCAAATCCTTCCTGCCTGCTCAAACTCCCCGAACAACACTCCCGCAATCTTGAATTCCCAACTTTGCATTCCGACCCAGTGCTCGTCGAAAGAGAGAAGAATTTTTTTTCCAATTTAGTGTTTCTATCTGGAATTAATGCTGCTCTCATTTTTCTAAGCCACGGTTTGTTAATATTCCACTTCACCCCTTACTTTGGGAATAATGTGCAGCCTAATCTATGAACAAGGTGCAATCATGCTCACCAGGGTATAGCAGTTATTAGGACGGAGATTAAATAAAAATAATTAGAAAAATTTAGTTGAGTTTTGATGTATTAATTATTCCGGACTGCTTTATTCCAAAGACTAATTATCTGCTTCAGTGCAACTACCAAGTTTCTCCCATCTCAAAATTACATTGAAATAATTATATTGCCAATTTGAGGGAAAACTTAAATATACTAACTGCGCAGAACAATTTTAACAGGTCCGTACCATCGTTGCAATCAGCATTCCCTTGAATCTCAAATTGTGAGCAATTTATTTCAATATTAATTGTGGTGAGCTGGAGGTTTGAATATCTTAGTGAGCTCCGAAGATGGATGCAACCGCAGTCCATCGCACGAACGCAACAGACCTCCCTTCTGAAGAAGGTTCCCGACCGGAATCTGCACACATTCTTTCTCTCCGGAGATGCTGCCTGAGCCGCTGAGTTACTCCAGCACTTTTGTGTTCATCTCCCTTCCCTTGACTCCATCTGCCCGGCAAGGCCAGCAGCATAATCAAGGACCAGTCGCACCCTCTTCTACCCTCAGTGGAAGGTTACAGTCATTGAATGGCGGTGCTGGCTCAAAGGGCCGAATGGCCTCCACTCTATTGTCATTGATTGAAACAGGCTATAGTCATTGAGTGATACTGGAAACAGGCCCTTCAGCCCAACTTGCCCACACCGGCCAACATGTCCCAGCTACACTAGTTCCACCTGCCCGCGTTTGGTCCATATCCCTATCCATGTACCTGTCTAACTGTTTCTTAAACGTTGGGATAGTCCCAGCCTCAATCACCTCTTCTATGGAAGCTCTATAGAACGTCCTCACTCTATAGAAGTTTTCAAACACATACCTCCAGATTCACGGACATATCTTCACAGCTGTGTATTCAGGCAACTGAACCATCGACCCACCAACTGGAGAGCAACTAGACACCTTCTATCTACATCATTGGAAACCTTCAAACTTTCTTTAGTCAGACTTTACTGGGCTTTATCTTGCACTAAACGTTATTCCCTTTGCCCTGTATCTGTATGGGACGACAGATGGCACAATGGCTAAGTGTTCGGCTGGCAACCGGAAGGTAGCCGGTTCGAATCCCGCTTGGAGTGCATACTGTCGTTGTGTCCTTGGGCAAGACACTTCACCCACCTTTGCCTGTGTGTGAATGTGTGTGAGTGATTGGTGGTGGTCGGAGGGGCCGTAGGCGCAGATTGGCAGCCACGCTTCCGTCAGTCTGCCCCAGGGCAGCTGTGGCTACAGAAGTAGCTTACCACCACCGAGTGTGACTGAGGAGTGAATGAATAATGCGATGTAAAGCGCCTTGAGTATTAGAAAGGCGCTATATAAATCCCATCCATTATTATTATTATTACACTGTGGACAGATTGATTGTGATCATGTGTTGTCTTTCCTGGATATCACGCAACCAAAAATCTTTCCACTGTACCTCGGTACACGACAATAAGAAAAAATTAATCTAAGATTTTTCCCTTTGATCGTCCCCTGTGGCCTCTTCAGCCTGAACAGCCTGGACAATTTAGTTTTTCATCAGATTGTAATCATGTACTGTCTTGCGCTGACTGGTTAGCACGCATCACGAAGCTTTACACTGTACCTCAGTACACGTGGCAGGAATCTGAGCTAAACTTGAGTTCCCAGATATAATAATAATAATAATGGATGGGATTTATATAGCGCCTTTCTAATACTCAAGGCGCTTTACATCGCATTATTCATTCACTCCTCAGTCACACTCGGTGGTGGTAAGCTACTTCTGTAGCCACAGCTGCCCTGGGGCAGACTGACGGAAGCGTGGCTGCCAATCTGCGCCTACGGCCCCTCCGACCACCACCAATCACTCACACACATTCACACACATTCACACACAGGCAAAGGTGGGTGAAGTGTCTTGCCCAAGGACACAACGACAGTATGCACTCCAAGCGGGATTCGAACCAGCTACCTTCCGGTTGCTAGCCGAACACTTAGCCCATTGTGCCATCTGTCGTCCCGATATGCTGTGCAGCCATCATGTGTGGTGCCTGTGTCCGGGAGGGGAGTGTGAAGGGGAGTCTGAAGAAGGATCCCGATCCAAAACGTCACCGATCCATGTTCGCCACAGACGCTGACGGACCCGTTACGTCACTCCAGCACATTGTGTCTTTCTTTGGTGAGACCGCAACTGCAGTTCCTTGTCCTTGCTGATGTGCCCTAAGTTAATGCCCTTTATAGAGTGAAATGCAGAGTTATCATCTTGGAGCGAATCAGATGGAAAATGCAGAGTTATCATCTTGGAGTGAATCAGATGGAAAATGCAGAGTTATCATCTTGGAGTGAATCAGATGGAATTAGGAACAGAATGATTCAGTGTAATAAAGCCTGCCAAAACTTTCTAAAGGACTGTAAAGTCGCACGATGAAAAGTCTTTCTGCAAATTGCTCCACATTTAATCTCATGCAAATTGAAACAATGCCTAATTATCTTTATGCTAATAGCCAATTTAGATTTATTTTTCAACAATAGAGTTTAGGGAGCTTATTTATGGTAAGCAATCTAAGATGCAGGATGGATAGTCATTGTTGGTGAAATATTGCGAAATTGGTGATCCCGTCTGCAAAATAGCGCCAGAGACACCAGTTCGATCCTGACCTCGGGGGCTGTCTGTGTGGAGTTTGCAAGTTCTTCCCTGTGACTGCGTGGGGTTCCCTCCGGTTGCTCCGGTTTCCTCCCACATCCCAAAGACGTGCGGGTTTGCGGGTTGATTGGCGCTGTGTAAATCCCCCATCAGAGCGGACGAGAAAGTGGGATAGTACGAATGGGTGATCGATGGCCGGCGTGGACTCGGTGGGCCGAAGGGCCCGTTCCTGTGCTGTACCTCTGAACAAAAGCAGCTTCAAAGTTTTAGTAAGCACTTTTAATACTAATAATTACTGATTCCGTTGTTCTATGTTCATAGTTGGAAATGTTTACATTTATTTATTCGTAAGGAAGTCCAGCATTATTGGAGTGATAGACACAAAATGCTGGAGCAACTCAGCGGGACAGGCAGCATCTCTGGAGAGAAGGAACGGGTGATGTTTTGGGTCGAGACCCTTCTTCAGACCGAGAGTCAGGGGAGAGGGAAATGGGAGAGATAGATGGTGATGTAGAGATATATAGAAGAAATGGATGCCAGATATAAGAATTCAAAGGCCAGTTCAGAATATGGGCCAAATGCAGGCAGGTGGGACTAGTGTAGGTGGGACATGTTGGTCGGTGTGGGCAAATTGGGCCGAAGGACCTGTTTCCACACTGTATCGCTCTATGACTCTATAGTGCTGGAGTAACTCAGCGGGTCAGTCAGCATCTCTGGAGAGAAGGTATGGGTCCAGTCCCACATTTAGACTGAGATTCGGGGGAGAGGGAAACTAGAGAAATGAAAAGGTACAAAGAACAACAGAATGAAAGGTTTGCAAAAGAATAATCAAGACTATCAAGGATGATGGAGGAAAGGTAGAGCACACTATGGTCAATTGTTGGCTGTGGAAGAGGTGATAACGAGGGGGGTACGAACAGTGAAACTAGCAGTACGGCAGTGAAACAAGTAGGGCGACCAGGGTGGGGGAGGGGTGGGGAGAGAGGGAATTATGTTGGACAAGTTGGGCCGTAGGGACTGTATGACTCCATGAAACAATCAGACTCTGTTAACTTGCCTTAATTCTGCCGCAATAACTTATGAAACATAGAAAATAGGTGCAGGAGTAGGCCATTCGGCCCTTCGAGCCTGCACCGCCATTCAATACGATCATGGCTGATCATCCAACTCAGTATCCCGTACCTGACTTCTCTCCATACCCCCTGATCCCTCTAGCCACAAGGGCCACATCTAACTCCCTCTTAAATATAGCCAATGAACTGTGGCCTCAACTACCTTCTGTGGCAGAGAATTCCACAGATTCACCACTCTCTGTGTGAAAAATGATGTTCTCATCTCGGTCCTAAAAGACTTCCCCCTTATCCTTAAACTGTGACCCCTTGTCCTGGACTTCCCCAACATCGGGAATAATCTTCCTGCATCTAGCCTGTCCAACCCCTTAAGAATTGTGTAAGTTTCTATAAGAACGATGCTGCTGAACCCGCTGAGTTATTCCAGCATTTTGTGTCTTTATTTCCTCATTTAAAAATTGAGCCTGTTCTTGTACTGTGCTGTTCTATATTCTATGTGGACTTCTAGGCTCAACGTTCAAAGTTCAAATTTAAGCCTTCTTTACCGCCCTATCTACTTGTTTGGTTTAGTTTAGAGATACAGCGCGGAAACAGGAACTCGGCCTACTGTGTCCGTGCCGACCAGCGATCCCCGCACGCTAACACCATCCTACACACCCACTAGGGGCAATTTCACATTTAGACCAAAGCCAATTAACCTACACACCTGTTCAAGGAGGAACTGTAGATGCTGGAAAATCGAAGGTAGACAAAATTGCTGGAGGAACTCAGCGGGTGCGGCAACATTGCCTATTTCCTTCGCTCCATAGATGCTGCCGCACCCGCTGAGTTGCTCCAGCAATTCTGTCAACCTACACACCCTGCGCGTCTTTGGAGTGCGGAAGGAAACTGGAGCTCCTGCCGCAACCCCACGCAGGTCACGTGGAGGACAATAGACAACAGACAATAGACAATAGGTGCAGGAGTAGGCCATTCGGCCCTTCGAGCCAGCACCGCCATTCAATGTGATCATGGCTGATCATCCCCAATCAGTACCCCGTTCCTGCCTTCTCCCCATATCCCCTGACTCCGCTACCTTTAAGAGCCCTATCTAGTTCTCTCTTGAAAGCATCCAGAGAACTCGCCTCCACCGCCCTCTGAGGCAGAGAATTCCACAGACTCACCACTCTATGTGAGAAAAAGTGTCTCCTCGTCTCCGTTCTAAATGGCTTACTCCTTATTCTTAAACTGTGGCCCCAGTTTCTGGACTACCCCAACATCAGGAACATGTTTCCTGTCTCTAGTTATATGTTATATGTTTCAATGAGATAACCTCTCATCCTTCTGAACTCCAGAGTGTACAAGCCCAGCTGGCTCCATTCTCTCAGCATATGAAAAGTCCCGCCATCCCGGGAATTAACCGTACAGACGTGCAAACACCGTACAGACAGCGCCCGTAGTCGGGATCGAACCCGGGTCTCTGGCGCCGCGAGGCAGCAGCTCTACCCGCTGCGCCAGCGACTCGGGTTGCCACTTTCGGAGGGCTTTGGACTTGGAACGATGACGGGTCACACCTACTCTGGCCAGGAGACCCTCCGTTGTCATGGCGTCCTCTCTGCTGACTTACGGGTTCACCAAAGTTGTTGACGTTCGGAGAGGGCTGCCGAGATGTTCTGAATAAATATTACTCATTTTGCCAAGACTCTTGTTATTTAATGAAAGCCACGCTGTTTTTTCATGGATGGGAAGTTTTGAATGTGGTGAATATTAGCTTTCAGCTCTATAGATGATTAAAATGAACTTGCAGAGCAATAACTGTGACCTGTGCCTGATAGTGTTGTGTCATGGGCTGTCATTATAATTATGTTTTAAATTATCTTTATAAATATTGCATCAAATTTATTAACCTCACTGAGGCACTTCTGCAATGTTCCAGTCCCAGCCTCCGTGATTGTGTTTTTTTTTAATAAGTGCGTGCGCTTAAGTTTTTTTCATCTATTTTTTTTTTAAGAGGTTTGTACGCTAATCTAATAAAGTTTACACGTCTTTTTAAGGCTGTGCGTTTTGGAGACTGCAGTGTGGAGCAGTTAAAACACAGGAGGCCGACTCAAAATGCTGGAGTAACTCCGTGGGTCAGGCAGCATCTCTGTAGAGAAGGAATGGGTGGCGTAGAAACATCGAAACATACAAAATAGATGCCATTCGGCCGTTCCAGCCAGCACTGCCATTCAGTATGTCCATGGCTGATCATCCA